>NW_006399949.1:2782909-2809670 GCF_000299155.1 Elephantulus edwardii
GCAAGGATTGTTTACAATCACCATAGAGAAGAGCTCCAGAACTTGTGGGTGGGGCTTAGGAAGGGGCGAGGCCTGGGGACAGAGGGCTGCAGGCAGAAGGCTCAAGGCTACATTCTGGTCAGCTAGGTCTCACAGGACTCCTCTGGCCGATTTGGGAAGTTCATCACTGCCATCTAGAAGAGATAGCTTCATTTGAGAAAACTGGACGAGCTTGGGTGGCACACAGAGTATACCTACAGATGGAGAAACGCCTTGAGACAGACAACAGAACTTCGCAAACCTCTTTTCTACTTTCTTGAAGCTGCCTTTGAAGATCTTGAAAGATTCCCATATCTGACCTCTATCTCTCCCCTCTTGTAGTATTTGGGAAGATTTCTCCCCAGTCTAGTCCTGACAGGGATGGCAGAATGAAGAATAAGAGATTAAGGAAGAGGAAAATTTAAGAGTCCAGCTCTAGTGACACCTGTGTCTAGATGCTAATGGATCGATATTTACGAGCAAGAGTCATACTCCTCCAAAGTCTGAGGTCTGTGTCAGGAAATGGAAGAGAGCCCAGAACTTTGTCACAGGGTTCCGAGCTCAGTGCCAGGAGCTGTAAGGTGTCAAGCACGGGGAGATCTATGGGGGTTTCTGCCCACTGAAGGATCCTGCCACAGCAGAGGAGCTGACAAATCATCCCAGTAGGCATGAGATGTTCTTCTCACAAGAATTTTTGGTTGCTTATCTAGAGGTGAGTTCGCCCAACACAAAGAGCAGCTCAGCTGGATACTCAGGCTACAGAGATGAGTTGCATTGTTGTTAATTCTTCAGCTGGCCTGCAACAGACATTCTCAGAGGCTCTTGCTTTCTACCTGCCTATCACTTTCAAATCAAGGACAACTTAGAGCAGGTCTCGGGATCTGTAGCCACAAAGAGTACTTACACACACACACACACACACACACACACACACACACACACAATCACTTCATGCCACTTATGTGTACCCCTCTTGAAGATAAAACCTGCAGTTAGTTCCTTTGTGTTCTGGTGTGACATCCTGCTTCTGGCCTCAGTTATCAGAAAACTGCAGTTCACACCACTTGTTTTTTGAGTGTTATATAGGTGTACCTCTGGGCACAACTTTTCTGTTGGCTTCCAGTGACGTTCTGCGTATGCAGGCAAAGTCTTCCATTAGAAATCAGGATATTGTGCCTTTTGTGGGCCAACCACTTCCCAAAGACATTTAGAAGGAAGTCTCTTGAACTGTTGGATAGTCCAGGAGGCCACAAACTTAGAAGATACCTTTTCAAATTTCCCACCTTTAGCAAATGGGAGGCCAAGCTCGCCATCGCTGAATCGTCTACAAGGAACGACTCCAGGCATAGTTTCTAGAGGAGCAGCCCTGGCTTCAGAGCTTTGAGGCCAGAGGACTATGGCTGCCATGGCCTACGTGGACAGGCCAGAAGTATGGTAACTAGGTGGGGCCAAGGATTGTTTATCATCACCATGGAGAAGGGCTCCAGAATTTGGGAACAAGGCTTATGAAAGGTTGAGAGCAGGAGACAGGAATTAAGAGGAAATAGGCCCAAGGCTACATTCTGGCCAGCTCTTTTGGAGGATTTTGGATTCACATCATTTTCAACGTGGAAGAGACAAAACCAGGCAAGCCTGTGTGGCACACAGAGTGTTCCTACAGATGGAGAATCACTTTCTGCATTCTGATATCACAATTGTATGGACTTCTTTCCCACATTCCTGAAGCTGCCTTTAGAGACCTTCAACCCTTCAGCCAAGAATGCCCAGGACTGAGGGGTGAAATGGGGTCTCAAGGACACATTTGTTAGAGATGGAGCAAGACAAAACCTATGGATCACTGTCCAAAGTAAGGCAGCCTAGTCACAGAGCAGAACCCTGAGGTATTCAATTAGGCTTGATGTGTTATTTCTAGAACAGATTTTGAGGTACATTTGTTGGTGAAGTATGCACCCATCACTGAGAGTGGCTATTCCAGGCACTGAGTGTCAAAAGCTGGGTTCTAGTGCTTCTCTTTTCTTGGTCAGCGTGTTGCAAAGCCCTTGCAGGCTCTTGCTCTCTACCTTCATACCACTTTAAAATAAGGAACAATATGGAGCTGGTCATGATTGCACATCTATAAAAAATGCCAACACACACTACATACACATGTCACCTCAGACTAACTTGTGAGTATTTTTTCTTGAGGACAAAACTAGGAGGGAAAGCTCCTTTGTGTTTGGGCGGAATATCTTTTCTGTGAACTCAGCTAAAATTCACGAACTACACCGTATAAATTTCCAGTATCCCTTGTATATGTCTTATGACACAAGAGTACCACTGGGTTTCAGTGAAATTATGACTGGGATGACCAAGTCTTAAATAAAGAACTCAGATAATACTCCCAATTGTACATTTTGTGTATATGGTATTGTTTTCTCTTAAAATAGGAATCATTTTAAACAGTTTTATAGTGATTTAATATAAAATAAATTATAAATTCTAAACTTGGGTTATCTGGGAGCCAAGTTAAAATGCAACCACCTATAAATTAGAATGTGGAATGTTCTGTTTTATATGTGACAGTGACATATATGAAAAGAAAAAGTCAATAATTGAAGCTACCTTCTTTTAGGCTTCCAACAATATGTTAGGACAAACTCCCATAGCAATTCTTAAGCTGAACTGAAGAACAAATTCAAGCCTCTAGTTGCAATACTTAAGGATGCTGAAGGCGGAATGCTGAACCCAGGAAGCATCGAGAGAAGATGAAAAGAGTACACAGATGTATTAAACCAAAAATAATTGGCTGACACAGAAGAATTTCATGGAAAAAAAATATATAATCAACAAGTAATGGTGATGAAGAAGGAAGTTCAAGTTACTCCAAAGGAATTGTCAAAAACCAAAGCCCCAGGAATAGATTACCAATTGACATGTTTCAACAAACAAAGGCTGCCCTGCATGTTCTCAGTAGGTTGTGCCAAGTAATCTGGAGGACAATGACCTGTCCAGATGACTGGAAGAGATCCATATTTATTCCCATTTAAAAAAAAATCATGACCTTACAGAGCATGAATATTATAGAATAGAACAATATCACTATCACACACAAGCAAAACTCTGTTGAAGATTACCCAAAAACAACTGAAACAGTGCATAAACAGAGAACTACCAGAAATACATGCTGAGTAGAAGAGGTCATGGCACTAGAGACATTATTGCCAAGGTCAGATGGTCATGGCTGGAAATAAAGAGTAGTTTGTCATTTATAGCCTCTGAAAACCTACTGCAGTGCTGTCAGTTGGTTCTAACTAGATGTAGAAAACAACATACCTATACTAGATCAGAAAACTAACTTAGATATTAATGAACTCTGAAGATTCTAACAGTCAGTGGGCTCAATCACATGTACATATAAGAGTAATTGAAGCATAAGGACAAATACTGCACAAGACCATCATAAAAATAGAAGAAAAACTACTAAAATATGCATGGGAACTCAAGGGATGGGAACAGAGAAGTGAGTATTGACAAGAGAGAAATCACAGGGTTGCACAGTTTGTTGGGTGGAGGCTGGGATGGAAGCAAATGTGAAGGATCCAGACAAAAAGGGTAACGATGAGAAAGGTCCAATGGTGATTAATTTTATAAAACATAATGCATGAGAATGATTGTATGAAATACAATGTGAATGAAGAATAGTGTGAAACACAATGTAAATGAACTTAGTAAGCAAATCAAGAAAAAGAAAGAGTAATTGAAGTAGTTGAGTTAGCCACAGTTTGTTGTGGTCCACACAGTCAAATGCCTTTGCATGGTCAATGAAACAGATATTCCTCTGGTACTCCCTGCTTTCAGCCAAGATCCATCTAACATTAGCTATAATATCTCTAGTACTATAGCCTCTTCTAAACCCAGACTACACTTCAGGAAGTTCTCTATTGATATGCTGTTTCAGTCACTGTTGGATAATTTTCAGAAGAATCTTGTTTGCATATGATACTAATTATATTGTTTGATAGTTTCCGCACTTTGTCAGATCATCTTATTTGGAATGGGAACAAATATAGAACCTCTTCCAGTAAGTTAGTCTGGTGATTGTCCTCCACATTTCTTGGCACAACTTGGTGAGCATATCCAGGACAGCATCTGTTGGTTGAAATATATCATTTGGTATACTGTCAATTCCTGGGGCCTTGGTTTTTGCCAATGCTTTCAGAGCAGATTGATCTTCCTCCTTCATCACCACAGGCTCTTGCTCATATGTTGTTTCATGAAATTCTTCTGTTTCTACCAGTTTCTTTTAGTATAATGACTCTGTATACTCTTTCCATCTTTTTTAAAAGCTTCGTGGATCATTTTATATTCTGACAAAAGCATCCTTAAGTAGTGCAACTCAAGGCTTGAATTTGTTCTTCAGTTCCTTCATCTTAAAAAATGCTGAGTTTGGCCCCCTTGATTTTCTGACTCTAGCTCTTTGCACATTTCATTATAATACTTTTCTTTGTTTTCCTGCATGCCCTTTAAAATCTTTTATTCAACTTCTTAATATATTGATTTCTTCCCTTTGCTTTGGCTCTTCAGCACTCCTGTGCAATATCCAATCTATTCTGATATCCACCTTGTTCTTTCCATCCCCCTCTGTCTTTGTAATGACCCCTTCGTTCTTCCTGGATGATGTTCTTGATATCCTCCCACACTTCATCTGGTCTTCACTCATTAGTGTTCAAGGCCTTAAACCGTTTGCTGAGATGGTTTTGAAATTCAAGTGTGATAGTTTCAAGGGCAAATTTTGTTTCCCATGGATTTGATTTAATTTTCCTTAGCTTCAGTTTAAACTTACATATGAGTAATTAGTGGTCTGTTCCAAAATCAGCACTTGCCCTAGTTTGCACAGCAGATATTAGCTTCTCCAGTGGTTCTTTCCACTGATGTAATTGATCTGATTATTATGTGTACCATTAGGTGAAATCCATGTGTAAAGCCTACATTTATGTTTCTTATAAAACATATCTGTAATGAATAAATAATTGTGCAAAATTCTGTCATTCTATCTCTTGTTCATTTCTGTCATCAAGTTCATATTTTCCAACTACTGATCCTTCTCTGTTCCCAACTTTTGCATTCTAGTCACCCATTATTATTAATGCATCTTGGTTGCATGTTCAACTGATCTCTGACTGCAAAAGTTGATGGAAATCTTCTATTTCCTCTTCTTTTGCTCTGGTTGTAGATGTGTATATCTGAATGATAGTGGACTTCCTTGTATGTATATGGATATTTTCCTGTCACTCAAAATACTGTATTTCAAGACAAATCTAGAAATTACCTTTTTAACTATGAAAACAACCTCATTTTTCCTCACCTTTTCATCTCCAGCACAGTAGATCATATGTTCGTCTGACTCAAAATGCTTCATGCCAATCTATCACATTTTGCTGGTACCTAGTATCTCAATATTTATGTATTCCATTTCTTTCTTAACAATATCTAATTTTCCTACATTCATGGCTCTCACATTCCATGTATCAATCACTAGTGTCTGTTTATAACTGTTTCTTCTCCTTTGTGTTTCCATAATTGAGGGCTCAGCATCAGTTGCCCTATATGCTAGTCTAAATGTGCTCTATCGTACATAGGGTTTTTGAAGGTCTGCTATTTTGAAAATGGATGTCCAATCCTTCTTCCTAGACTGTCTTAATTTGAATGCTCAGATTTAGAATCATATTACAGAAAAGAGCAGATGAAAGATATTTCCCCAAGTGTATAAATAACCAAGAGATTGAGTATTGTCCTTGCCCTTGACACATGTCTTGACCCACCCATTTCTCTGCTCCACCAGTACTCCCTTTTACTCCCAACCACTCCATTCAAAAACTATCTCCTGCTATCAAGCCCTATCTCAGACTTTCTGGGCTCCTGTGACCCCAAACACCTCAGGCTGCTGCCAGTTTCTTCTGCTATGGCCAGAATCACTTGGGTTTAGTAATCTATACTGAGTCAACTCCAACTCATGAAAATCCTATGTGTGCAGAGTAGAACTAATTCATAAAGTTTTAAAGGTGATAAACTTTTGGAAGATTACCAGGCATTATGTCCTGGTGCTTCTGAGTAGATTCCAATCTCTAACCTTTCAGTTTATAGTCTAATGTTTAATCATTTATAGCTTAAAGTAGATGCTTGGTTTATACTCTCTTCACACTGTTTTCACCAGGCACCCTCTTGAAGATTTTTATTAAGTAGCAATAATAAAAGCAAGAGCCATACGGCAATGGCCATGTCTGATATTTACCAGCTTTACAAAGGGAAACTGTTCCCTTGTCAACAACATCAACATCACAAAAACACTTCACATGAGGTCAGACATGTTCCCCTACACTCACATATCTTTCTACTCAACACCTATCTTACTGCTTTCCTGGGTGCAAAATAGCTGTGATAACTCACAGACCACATAGAACCATATTGGGAAACTCAAAACATTATAACCCATATTACTAGCAAAATACAATCAGGGTAGCTTCTAAAAAGTGCTCACAGGTACCTATCCTCAAGCCTCATAGCTAAAGGCCAGTGTTACCAGCCTTACCAATATTGACTTTCCTCTCCCCACTGAATTGTCTAACAAAACTGGGCAAAGGATCATAACTTAGTTCTGTTCTGTCCAGGAAGGGGGAGGGGTGGTAACGTGCTTTGTTTTTTGTCAGATCTCTCAGAGTCTCTGCTTTGAATATGGCAACTGCTGCTACAGGTGCAGCTGGAGCAAGAATGTCTGGGCCTGAAAGGCATCTTACATTCTCTTATTTCTTCTTCACTGGAAGGGAAGGTCTAAAGTGCTACTGGAGCCAGTCTATTTATTGGTGATGCTAGTCACTCCCGTTGTTGAATGATGAGATATCCAATTCTCTTGTGGATAGGCTAACTTACTCTACTCACATATTCTCAACTATCCACATGGTTAAGTCAGATTTGATGACTAGGAAGGTCATATGGAAAGAAAAGCTCCACAGTAGCTCTAGATTGGAGTCCATAAATAATGCTATATAGAGATAGGGAGAAAGCATCATGAAGACATAAAATTATTGATATGGTTTTAGGACTTTTGAAAATAGATTTTCTAGCCATTTCATAGTACCCTCTGGGTGTAAGAATTCTGGCTGCCTCAACTTCAAACACAAGGTTCACTATTTCTCACCATCTTTTACATCATCAATAGCTGTGAAGCCAAAATAAGAGATTGGGCTGACCAGACTGCAGAAAGACTGTGGAAAGTTATAGCCTAATTAAACTCTCAGGTTAAGCTTGCTGGAGAGTTGAAAGAAACATTGACTTGTGGCCACTATGAGACAAAGCTTGTTAGATGATTGAGGGAACTAGAGGTTTCATGCATTTGTGCTGCTGTGTTAAACCTGGACTTTCACTTGTTAACTGGGAAGCTGTCGAACTAATTGAAAAATTGTGTCTTGCTGTTAATTTGGCTTGGGGCTGCTGTTCAATATATCTTAGACTTTCAATGTGTGATAATCTTTGCCTATCCCACATCCCAACCGATTTTCTTAATATTTCCTACAGCTTGAGTAAAGTCAAGTCTGTGAGTCTTTTTGCTACAAAAATCAGACTCAGTAAATAATAGAAGTGGGCACAGGAATATGGGGAGTCATGTTTGATCTTGTAACTATTTGTTATTGTTGGTTGTTATTGATGAGGAGAGTTCCTCCTTGTGCAGTTAGTAGAGGTTGGACTTCATCTTCCTCATGCTGTCCACATTGTTCTCGTTCGCTTTAAAAGTTCTCCAACAATGACTGGACTTTCCTGGCGGCTATAAAATTGGAAGGCATCTTTCCAAGAGTCCTAAATCTCTGAAGTAAGAAGTTGTGCTTCCATTGGCTCAATTGCATGTCAATGAATGACCTCATTGCATGAAATCTGAGAGAAGCAGTCCTGACTTCAGAGCTTTCCAGCTAGACCACTATGACAGGCAGAAGGATGGCCAATGGGCAGGGTTAGCGATTGTTTGCCATCACCATGGAGACTGACTCAAGAACTTATGGGTACAGTTTATGAAATGCAGGGCACAGGAGACAGGAGGCAAGAAGCAATATGTTCAAGGCTAAATTGTGGAAAGTTAGATCTTTTTTTTTAAAATTTTTTTATTATTATTTTATTAGTGTGTGTGTGTGTGTGTGTGTGTGTGTATACCGTCAAATCAGATCAGACTGGTACAGGAGGAGATTGTCCCTCCTTCCCCTGCAGAGCATCTGGTGGATTTGAACCGTGTACCTTTGGGATTGCAGTGCAGCTTCTTGCCACTAGGCCACCAGAGCTCCCCTGGAAAGTTAAATCTTTACCACAGCATTTCTGTAGCCCATCACTGCCATCTCTAAGAAATATCTTGGTTTTAGACAACTGGGACAGCCTGGGTGGAACACAGACTATTCCTACCTATGGAGAAACTCCTTCTTCAGACAGACAACACATGTTCATGAAACTTTTCTCCCCACTCCAAAGCTGCTTTTGGAGACATTAAAGTAGTTCCATTCTTGTCTTCTTTTTCTCCTTCTTTTGTGGTAGCTACAAAGATTTCTCCCCAACCCAGACTTAAATGGGACCACAGAAAGAAGAGTGGGAATTAAGAGAAGAGTGGCAGGCGCCAGTGACACTGTTGTCCTGACACTAACAAAGCAATGAAAATGTATGTGCCGGTGTAGTGGCTCTCCAAAATCTGAGACGTAGGTCAAGAAAAGGAAGAATGCCCAGGATTGTGTACCAGAGTTTGTGTCTCAGTGCCAGCTACTGTCAGACACTTTGCAAGTGGAGACCTACCAGTTTACTATCATGCAAAGAAAATCTATTCACAAAACAAAACCGGAACATCTCCACAATAAGCAAAGGAGTTTTCCCCTAGAAGAGTTTTTGAAATCAACGGGCTGGAGAAGAATATATCCAATGCTACAAGAAGGTACCTGGCTGCCACTGTAAAATTAGGTACAGCATGGAGCAGTTCTCAGGATCGTACAGTGATAAACAATCCCAATCCATACAAAGACACATACACATCAAATCAACTTATGGCTCACCGTCTTGACAAAACCAGTAGAAACAGCTCCTTTTGTTGGGGCTTGACAACCTACATATGACCTCAGTCATCTAAAAAGCTCATTCCACCCCATATGCATTTTCTGGGTCCCTTGGATATATCTCAGGATAAAGCCATACCATTGGCTTCCAGTGAAGTTCCGAGTGGACTGGTCAAGCCTTTTATCAGGAACCAGAACACTGTTCCTCTTTGTCAACCAGTCACTTGGAATGAGAAACAGAAGGACCTCAATCACTCATTGGGATATCTGAGAGTCCACAAATGGACAGGCATGTTTTCAAGCCTCGCAGCTCTTTTAAATGGGAGACCTGGCTTCTTACCCTTGGCTGAATCGCACATGCATAAAAGACTCCATTGAGTGAGCTTTTGTTGAAGCATCCCTGACTTTAGGGCTTTCAAGAAAAGATCACTAGGCTATCTGGGTCTAGGTAGTCAAGGCCAGGAGTTTGGCCACTGGGCGGGGCCCAGGATTGTTTACCATCACCATGGAGACGAGCTCCAGAACTTGGGGGCGGGGCTTATGAAAGACTGAGGGCAAGTGGCAGAAGACCCAGGGCTACACTCTGGTCAGCTGTATCCACTTTGGCCGATCCAGGATATTCATCACTGCCATCCAGGAAGAGATTCCTCATTTCAGACAACTGGACCAGCCTGGGTAAAATGCCAAGGATTCCTATAGATGGAGAAACTACTTCAGACAGACAACAAACTCCACAAACCTCTTTTGAACCTGCTCTTTGGGGATCTTGAAAGAACCTCACCCCCGACTGCTACTTCTCCCACTGTTGTACTAGCTGGGAAGATTTCTGCCCAATCCAGCCCTGGCAGACATGACAGAATGAAGACTAGGAGTTGAAAGAAAGAGGAACAACAGGGGTCCAGCTCCAGTGACAACTGTGTCCAGATGCTAATGGATCAAGATTTATGAGCTAGTGTCCTTATGGCCCTCCAAACCCTGAGGCCTCTGTCAGGAAATGAAAGAATGCCCAGGACTGTGCCAACACATGCATATACAGTCACGTCATGCCAGTTATGGGTACCCCTCTTGAAGATAAAACCGCAGAGTTACTTCCTTTGTGTTTGGACATGACATTCTGCCTCTGGCTTCAGTCATCTAAAAAGTGCATTCTGCACCACTTGATTTTCCAATGTCATACAGGTATGCCTCGGGACACACCTTTACTCTTGGCTTCCAGTGACATCCTGAAAGTGCAGACAAAGCCTTACGTTAGAAAGCAGAATATTTCCTTTTTGTGGGCCAGTCACTTCCCAACGAGATTCAGAAGGAAGTCTCTTCAACCACTGGACACTCCAGGAGGTCATTAACTTAGCAGATGGGTTTTCAAATGTCCCACCTTTAGGAAATGGGAGGCCACACTTCCATTGGGTGATTTGCCCATCAAGGAATGGCTCCATGTGTGAGTTTCTAGAGGAGCAGCCCTGACTTCAGGACTTTCAGGCCAGAGGACTATGGCTTCCATGACCTAGGTCATGAAGTTTGGTAACTAAGTGGGGCCAAAGATTGGTTATCATAACCAGGAAGATGGGCTCCAGAATTTGGGGGTAAGACTTATGAAAGGTTGAGAGCAGGAGACAAAAATTAAGAGGTAATAGGCCTAAGGCTACATTCTGGCCAGCTGGGTTTTGGGGTTTTTTTGGTGGATTTAGGATTTTCATCATCCACAACCTGGAAGAGACAAAATCAGAGGCGAGCCTGTGTGGCACACAGAGGGTTCCTACAGATGGATAAATTCTTTCTGCATCCAGATATGAGAGCTCAATGAACTTCTTTTCCAGTCTCCTGTAGCTGTCTTCAGACCTTCAGGGCAGAATGCCTGGGATTGAGTCATGAAATGAGGTTCTTAATGCCAGGGTACTTAGAGAATGATCAAGAGGAAACCTATGGGTCACTGTCCCACTTATGGCAGCCTAACCAGAGAGTGGAACCTGAGATATTCCCAAAGTAAGCTTCACAAGTTATTCCTTAAACAGATTTTGAGGTGTAGTTGCTGAGAGGAGTGCACCCAGCACTGAGAGTGGATACTCCGGGCAGGCACTGATGGTCAAAAGCTGGTTTCTAGTGCTTCTCTTTTCTTGGCCAGCCTGATAAAAACACCCTCGGAAGTTCTTGCTCTCTACTTGCATACCAATTTCAAATTGGGGACAATATGGAGCCAATCTCAACACTGCATATTCATAAACAATGCCAACATACTACACACTACACACACACATCACCTCAGGCCAACTTGTGAGTATGCTTTCTTGAGGACAAGACTAAGAGGGATAGCTCCTTTGTATTTGGGCCCAATATCTTTCCTGTGGGCTCAGTCAGCTAAAATTCACTTCTTATACCATATAAATGTCAAGGGTCCCTCAGATGTGTCTTAATAGCACAACAGCACCAATGCCTTTCAGTGATATTCCGAATAGGAAGACCACCAAGTCTTATTTCAAGAATTGAGATTTTACTTCCAATTGTGTATGTGTGTGTGTGTGTGTACTTATATGTTGTACATAAATATGTATATATGTGTTGTAAATATATATGTTGTATATACATGTTGTAAATATCTTGTATATACATATATGTTGTATATAGATAGATGTATTGTATATGTGTGTGTATGTTTGTATATATTTTGTTGTTAAGTGCCATCAAGTTGTAGACGACTCACAGCAACCCTATAAACAAAAGACCTGAACACTTGCATAACTTTAATAATTTCTACAAGTATATATTATTTATTTGCCTCCTGAAACTCAAGGACTGCCAGGAAAACAAACAGATTCATCTTGGAGAGGATTAAACCAAGCTACTCCTTGGAGGCAAGGATTCTGGGGCTTCGTCTGGCATACTTTGGACATGTTGCCAGGAGGGACGGGTCTTTGGAGAGGGACATCATGCTTGGGAGGGTGGAGGGACAGCGCAGGAGGGGAAGACCCTCTATGAGATGGATTGATTTGGTGACTGGGGTAATCGGGATAGGTGTGTCAGAGGCAGTGCGGTTGGCGCAGGATAGAGCAGGGTTTAGGGCTGTTGTGCATAGGGTCGCTATGAGTCGAAAACGACTCGACGGCACATAACAACAAACAATAACATATCTATGTACACACACACGTGTGTGTGTGTGTGTGTGTGTATTCATGTTTTTACCTAAAATAGTAGGCATTTTAAACAGTTCTATAGTTTTTTGGTGTAAAAAAACAGCAATATATTCTAAAATTGGATTATCTGGGAACCAAATTAAATATAACCAAATATAAATTAGAATGTGAAATGGTCCTTCTGATTTATATGTGGCAGTGACAAAAGAAAAATGCATTAATTGAGGACACCTTCTTTTAAGCTTCCAACAATATATTAGACTATAATCAAAAGAGAGAAACTCAGGTGGCATTTCTTAAGCTGTAGGAACCAAAGAACAAAATCAAGCCTCGAGTTCAATACTTAAGGCTGTCAAAGGCAGAATGTTGATTGATCCAGGAAGCATCAAAAGAAGATGAAAGGAATGAACAATGGCACTATGCCAAGACAAATTGACTGACATAGAAGAATCTCAAAAAACAACATATGATCAAGAAGTAATGGTAGTGAAGTAGGAAGTTCAAGCTGCTCTGAAGGAATTGTAAAAAACAAAAACAAAACAAAAGAAATCCCCAGCAATTGATAGCATCCTAATTGACATATTTCAACAAACAGATGATGCTCTGGATGTGCTCACCAGGATGTGCTAAGAAACCTGGAGGACAATTCCATGGTCAACTGACTGGAAGAGACCCATATTTATTTTCATTCAAAAAAAATAAAAGCAAACAGTGACCTTACAGAGTATGGGAATTATCGAACAATATTACCATCACACAAAACACTGCTGAAGATCATAAAAACAGTACACTGAGAGAGAACTACCAGAAATACAAGCTGCGTAGAAAAGGCCATAGCACTAGAGACATTGTCACCAATGGCAGATGGATCTTGGCTGCAAGAAAAGAGTACCTTTTCATTTATAGCGGCTGAAAACCTACTGCAGTGCTGTCAGTTGGTTCCAACTATATATACATAACAACAATATTAGCTATGCTAGATCAGAAAGCTCACTTAGATATTAATGAACTCCTAAGATTCTAACAGTCAGTGGGCTCAATCACCATGTACACACAAGAGTAATTGGAATATAAGAACAAATACTGCACAAGACAATTATTGTAAAAATAGAGGAATAATTAGTAAAACATATATGGAAATTCAAGGATGGAAGATGTGGTAGCAGAGGGGTGAGAATGGGTAGGAGAGAAACCACAGAGTTACACAACTTGTTGGGTAGAGGGAGAGCAGGAAGCAATGTGAAAGATCTGGGCGAAAAGACAGGGTAATCATAGGCAAGGTGCAATGGTGATTAATTTTATACATGGACTTCTCCAGAGTGCTTAAGAACAACGATAGCAGTCTAGATGCAAAAGTGCGCCTAATCCAGGCCATGGTTTTTCTCAATTTCAGGCCATGGTTTTCTCAATTGTTATGCTTCAGAAAGTTGGACAATGAATAAGTATGACTGAAGAAGAATAGATGCCTTTGAGTTGTGGTACTGGAGAAGAGTCTTGAACATACCATGCACCACTAAGAAAAGAAATAGGTCTGTCTTGGAGAGGGTTAAACCAAGTGTCTCCTTGGAGGCTAGGAATTTGAAGCTCTACCTCACTTACTTTGGGCATGTAGCCAGAAGAGATCAGTCCTTGGAGAAAGACATCATGCTCAAAAGGGTGGACGGACAGCACAGGAGAGGGAGACCCTGAATGAGATGGGTAACTGAGGTGATGGGGGTTGGTGTGTCAGAGTTAGTGAGACTGGCTCAGGACAGGGAAGGCTTCAGAGCTGCTGTATATAGGGTCACTCTGCATCAAAGGCAACTCAACGAATAACCTTCTATGACAGGTTTGTAAACAGGAGTGGCATCCACTTCCTAAACAACTTGCCTCCAGAAACTCTATGAACTTTGATGATTGTCAATAGTTGTAGAGGGGTTTGAGGCCTTTTGTTCATAGGAATCCTTATGAGTTGTTCTCAACTTGAAGGAACTCATCAATAACAACAAGAACAATGCATGTAAATAATTGTATGAAGCACATGATTGAAGAAAAGCGTAAAACACAATGTATATAAATATTGTAAGCAAACCAAGGTGGGGTGGTGGGGAAGAGTAATTGAAGTATATTTGCTGTTATTAGTTAACTAGTTGAGTCAACTCCAATTCATAAAAATGCAAAGTGTGCAGAGTAGAACTATTTCATAGCATCCAAAGGTGATTAACTTTCGGAAGTAGATTACCAGGACTTACATCCTGGTGCTTCTGAGTAGATTCCAATCTCTAACCTTGCAGTTCATAGCCTAGTGTCTAACCATTTACATCATTCAAGGAACTCCACTAAGAGAATGCTTAAAGTAAATCCTTGATTTCCATTCTTCTCACACTCTTTTCTCTCTTTCAACAGCCACCCAATTTGAGATTTTTATTAAGTAGCTGAAAAAAAGCAAGAGCCACACGGAGATGGCCATGTCTGGTCTCTACAAACTTTACAAAGGGGAACTGTTCCCTTGTCAACAGCTTTGTTGTTGTTATATGTCATTGAGTTGCCTATGACCCATAGTGACCCTATGTACAGCAGCTCTGAAACCTACCCTGTCTTGAGTCAGTCTCACTAATTTTGGCACACCAACCTCCATTGTCCCAGATACTGTATCAGTTAATGTTTTTCAGGTCTTCCTTTCCTGAGCTGTCCCTCCACCATTCTGAGCATGATCTTTCTCCAAGGAACAGTCTCTCTGGGCCACATGCTCAAAGTATAAGAGATGGAGCTCCAAATCCTAGCCTCCATGGAAAAACTTGGTTTCACCTTCTCAAAGGCAAATATCTTTGTTTTCTTGGTGGTCCATTACATGTTCAAGACTCTTCTCCAGCACCACAATTCAAAAGCAATGACTTCTTCTCTGATTCTTAGTCATTGTCCATCTCTCTGAGACATACATAGCAAGTAATTGTCATGGCCTTGATTAGGTGCACCTTAGTCTCTAGATGGCCATTGTTGCTTCTCAGTACTCTGGAAAGATCACTGACAGCAAATTTACCTAATACAGTTTGTCTTTTTATTTCCTGACTGCTGGAGCCAAGAGTGTTGATTGTGGAGCCAAGCAAGCTGTAGCTGTTAATAACCTCAATTTCTTCACCATCCATCATGGTGCTGTCAATTGGCCCAGTAGTGAGCATCTGTCTTCTTGATGTTGAACTTCAATCCATATTGAAGACTAGTCCTCGACCTCCTGCAGCAAGCACTTCAGGTCCTTTTCAGTTTCAGTAAGCAAGGTTATGACCTTGGCATAACTTAGGTTGTTGATTAGTCTTTCTCCAATTCTGATGCCACATTCCTCCTCCTAAAGCCCTGCTTCACAAATGATCCATTCTGCATATAGATTGAAAAAAGTATGCAAACAGGATGCATCTCTGATGCACTGCTTTCTTGATTTGAATAATGCAATTTTTACCTACTCTGTTCTGAGGATGGCTTCCTGGTCCAAGTATCGCATAAACACAATCAAGTGTTATTGAATTCCCATTTTCCTCAAGGTTTCCACATTGTGATTCACTGTCAAATGTCTTTTCATAGTCAATGGAACACAGATCCCTCTGAAAATAATGTCTCTGAAAGTAATATCTTTAGTGCCATGACCTTTTCTAAACCCAACCTATATTTCTGTTAATTCTCTGTCAATGTCCCAGTCATTTCAAGTTAATCTTCAGTGAGGTTTCACTAGCATGTTGCTTCAGTGATATTGTTTGATAATTTCCACACTCTGTAGGTGCACCGTTTTTTGGAATGGGAATAAATATTGATCTCTTCCAGTAAGATGGCCAGGTACAGGTCTTCCAGCATCAATAGTATTAACATTACAAAACCAGTTCACATGAAGTCAGATATGTTCCCCAACATTCCTTTTCTACTCAACGTCAATCTTACAGTTTTCCTGTGTTCAAAAATCTGCTCTGATAGCTCATAAAAAACACAGGTCCGTAATAGTGAAGTTAGAAGGTTATAATCCAGATTAGTAGATGAATACAGTCAGTACATCTTCTAAAATGTGCTTGTAAGTACCTCAGGCTTGAGCTTCATGGCTTTAGGCCAAAGTTACAAAGTTCCCAGTCCTGCCAATATTCACTTTCCTCTCCACACCAAATTGTTAAACAAATTTGGGCAAAGGTTCTAAGCTTAGCTCAAGTCTGTCCAGGAATGGGGAGGGGTAGTAATTTACTCTGTCTCATGTGAGGTCTCAGTGGTTCTTTACTTCGGCCATGGTAGCTGCTGCCATAGGTGTAGGTGGAGAAAGAATGTCTGGTCCTGAATGGCATCTTACATTTTCTTGTTTCTTCTTCACTGGAAGGGAAGGTCTAATCTGCTAATTGAGCTACTCAAATTATTGGTGTGACTAGTCACTTCCCTTGTGGAATGTCAATCCCCTTGTAGATGGGCTAACCTGCTCTATTCACATATTCCCACCATCCACACAGTTAAATCAGATTTGATGGCTAGGAAAGTCATTTTGAAAGATAAGCTCCACAAAAGCTCTAGAGTGGTGTCTGAGAATGTGCTATATAAAGATAGGGAGAAAATACCATAGAGTCATAAAATAATTGATATTATTCAGAATTCTGAAAATGGCTTTTTGAACCATTCCTTTAGCACCCTCTGAGTGTGTGATCTCTGGCTGCCTCAACTTCAGACACATGCTTCACCATCAGCTTCTTTTATACCAACAACAGATGTGAATCCAACAGAAGAAACTGAGCTGACCAGACTATGGAAAGACTGACAAGTTACAGCCTGATGGAGCGCTGAGACAGGGCCTAATCAAAGGTTAAGCTTGCTGGGCAGCTGAAGGAAGGCTTTGACTAGTGACCACTATGACACAAAGCTTGCTAGATGATTGAGGAAATCAGAGGCTTCTTGCATGTGTGCTTCTATACTGAACCTGGACTTTCACTTGTTGACAGAGAAGGTGTCAAACTAATTGAGGAATTATGACTTGCTGTTAATCTGGCTTGGGGCTGCTGTTCAATATGTCTTGGGATTTCACTGTGTGATACTCTTTGCCTACCCCACCTCCCAGCTGATTTCCTTAATAAATCCTACATTTTGAGTAATGTCAAGTGAGTCAGTTTGCCACAAACATCAGCCTCAGTGAATAGTAGAAATAGGCACAAGAGCATGGGGAGTCATGTCTGACCTTGTAACTATTTGTTAATGTTGGATGTTATTGATGAGGATATTTCCCCCTTGTGTAGTGAGTTGAGGTTGGACTTAATCTTCCTCATGCTGTCCACATTGTTCTTGCTCATTTTACAAGGTCTCCACTGGTCTTTCCTGGATGCCATAAGATTGGAAGCCATCTTTTCAAGAGCCCTAAGTCTCTGAAATGAGGAGCCATACTGCCATTGGCTCAATTGCATGTCAACAAATGAGCCCATTGCGTGAATTCATAGAGGAGATATCCTGACTTCAGAACTTTCTGGCTAGACCCCTATAGCAGGGCCAGAAGGATGGCCAATGAGTGAGGTTATGGATTTGTTATCATCACCATGGAGGTTGACTCCAGAATTTAGGGGTATGACTTAGGAAAGGCAGTGGGCAGGAGAAAATAAGCAAGAAGCAATATGTCCAAGGCCACACTGTGGCAAGCTAGACAATTTCCACAGCACTTTTAAAGCCTATATGTGATGTTCATCAGTGCCATTGGTCTTTGTTTAAGACAACTGGGTCAGCCTTGGAGGAACACAGAGGATTCTTCCCTATGGAGAAACTTCTTCAGACTAGCACCATATTTCCTTGATCCTTTTTCACCCTCCTAAAGATGTCTTTGGAAACAGTCAAGGAGCTCATCCTTGTCTTCTTTTCCTCCCCTTCTTGTGGTAACTAGAAAGACTTCTCAGGAACTCAAATTTAGATCACACAATGAAGAGTGATAATTAAAAAAGGAGGGTGGCAGGTGCTTGTGACACTGGTGTCCTGACACTAATGAAACCAGGGAGATGTGCTAATGTGATGCCTGTCCAAAGTCTGTGGCCTATATCAGGAAAAGGAAGAATGCCCAGGACTGTGTTGCAGGGTTCAGGTGTCAGTGCCAACTATTACAAGGTAGTGAGCAAGTAGAGATCTACTGGGTTACTGTCCCACTAAGGAAAACTGCCAACAGAAATTGAAAATCTGCACAGTATGCATGAGGCATTTTTCCTACAAGAGATTTTCAGGTCAGCAGGCTGGAGAAGAGTACAGCCAATGTTCAAAATAGCTATTCAAGGACTCCACTCAGAAGATAGATTCTATTTTTCTTTATTTCTCAGTTGGCCTGCAACAAAAGCTTTCTAAGGTTTATACTCTATACTTGTCTGTGACTTTCAAATTAGGAACAGTTCAGAGCAGGTCTCAGGATCATACACTGATAAACAATGTCAATACATACTTAGACATACGCACTAAAGACACATGTCACATCAACCCAATTTGTGGGTTACCCTCTTGACAAAACCAGCAGAAACACGCTTTTTGTGTTGGGGCCTGAAAACCTACCTATGGCCTCAATTATCTCAAAAGCTCAGTCCACCCCATATGGGTTTTACGGGTTTCTTGGATTTGTCTCAGGGCATACCATTGGCTTTCAGTGAGGTTCTGAGTGGAGTGGCCAAGACTTTTATCAGGAATCAGGATATGGTTCCTTTACTGGAAACTAGTTACTCTGAAATGAGGACTAGAAGGGCCTCTCTCATCCATTGGAATCTCTGACAGTCCACAAATTGGCAGGCACATTTTCAGTTCTCCCAGCCCTTTTAATGGGAGGCCAGGCTTCCCTTGTCTAAATCACAATCTTTGAATGACTCCATTGAGTGAGCTTTTCTAGAAGCATCCCTGACTTCAAGGCTTGCAGATAAGATCACTATGACTGTCTGAGTCTAAGTAAGGAGGATGACCATTGGGTAGGACAAGGGATTGTTTATTATCACTATGGAGATGAGCTCTAGAACTTGATGGCAGAGCTTATGAAAGCTTGAGGGCAGAGGACAAAGGGCAGGAGTCAGAAGGCTGAAGGCTACACTTTAGTCAGCTAGGTCTTAGCTTGCCTCCAGAAATCCTATGAAGAAATGAAGTTATACGAATGTTTGGGTCTTTCATTCAGAGGAGTCGCACTTACAACTAAATGGCACTTAACAACAACAACATAGAGTTCAATGGGCCTAGTGGACAGAAAGTGATGCTACCAAGCCAAAGGTGGGTGATTTTAATCTGAGGCCCTCAGGCCTGGTTTTAATTGGTTTTGGTCACACATTCTTCTAACTGGTTTAGCACTGGTCTGTTCATGACCATTTGTTGTACAGAAGTAACTCGTGGTGGCTGTGATGCTGAACACTGTGACACTGTTGTGTCAAATACAATATTGGTTACTCATGGTGGACAGTGTTTGGTGGAGCTCCCAGATTAAAAGAAGCTTGGAAACAGGAGTGGCATCCACTTCAGAAATAGCTTGCCCCCTGACATACTATGAACTTGGAGAAATAAGGGAAGTTGTACAAGTGTTCAGGTCTTTTGTTCATAGGGTCACTAGAAGTCGTCTATGGTTCAACCATGCTTAACAACAATAGGTCTTACAAGACCCCTTTGGCCAATTTGGGATGTTCATTGCTCACTGCCTTCCGGAAGAGATCATTTCAAATAACTGGGTCAGCATCCGTGGTACGCAGAGAATTCCCACAGATGAATAAACTCCTCCTTCAGCTATACAACATAATTCCACAAAACTATTTTCTACTTTCTTGAAGCTGCCTTTGGAGACCTAGAAAGAACACCACCCCTGATCTCTGCCTCTCTCACTCTTGTAGTCACAAACAATGTACACACATACACACACAAACACACACATTCTCCTCTTGCCACTTATGGATACAGTTTTTGAAGATAAAACCTGTGGAGTTAGTTCCTTTGTGTTTGGACATGACGTCCTGCTTGGGGCCTCAGTCATTCAAAAAGCGCAGTCCACACTATTTGGTTTTCCAGTATCATCCAGGTGTGCCTCAGGGCACAATTTTACTGTTGGTTTACAGTGATGTCTTGGGTGTGCAGGTAAAACCTTACATTAGAAATCAAGATATCGCTCCTTTAAGTGGGCCAGTCACTTCCCAATAATACTTCGAAGGAGGTTTCTTCAGAAGGAAGTCTCTTCAACTACTGGAGGCCACAAACTTGTCAGACCATTTTTCAAATGTCTCAACTCTACCAAATGAGAGACAGGCTTCCTGTGGCTGAATCACACATCAAGGAAAGGCAATATGTGTGAGTTTTAGGAGAAGCAGCCATGGCTTCAGAACTTTCAGGCCAGAGGACTATGGCTGCCCTGGCTTAGGTAGACAGACCAGGACTATGGTAACTAGGTGAGGCCAGGGATTGGATATCATCACCATGGAGACGTGCTCTAGGATTTGGGGGCAAATCATGTGACAGCTTGAGAGCAGAAGACAGGAAATAAGAAGTAATAGGAGCAAGGCTACATACTGGCCAGCTGGGTCTTTACCACAGGATTCGTTTGGTGGATTTTGGATTCTCATCATCCACAACTTGGAAGAGATACAAGTAGGCAAGACTGTGCGGCAAACAGAGGGTTCCTTCAGATGGAGAAATATTCGTACAGATATCACAACTCCCTGAAGCTGCCTTTAGTGACTATCAGACTTCCAGTGAAAAATGACCAGGAATGAGTCATGAAATATGGGTCTATTGGTTTATTAGAGATTGAGAGAGAGGAAACCTATGGGTCACTGTCCCACTGAAGGCAGCCTGGTCACAGAGCAGAGACCTGAGATAGTTCCATAGTAGGCTTGATGTGTTATTTCCATAAAAGATTTTAAGGTCCATTTGCTGGAGAGGAGTTCACCAAGAATGTCTACTCCAGTGTTTATCTTTTCTCGGCCAGCCTGTTACAAACCCTGTAACTCAGGAGCCTCTTGCTCTCTATATGCATACCTCTTTCAAATCAGGGGTAATATGAAAATGACTTTATAATTGCACAATCATAAACAATGACAAAACACACACAATACACGTTTCACCAGGCCAACTTTTGAATATGCCCTCTTGAGAACAAAACTAGCAAGGAAAGCTCCTTTGGTTCGGGTCCAATATCTTGCCTGTGGACTCAATCAGCTAAAATTCACAAACTACACCATATAAATTTCCAGTGTCCCTTGGACACCACTAGCTTCCAATGAAGTTCTGAATGGGAAGAACACGTCTTACATCAAGAACTGGGAAATTACATCCAATAATATATTTTATATATATGGTCCTCTTTTAACTTAAAATAGTAACCACTTTAAACAATTTTATAGTGATTTGGTCTAAAATATAATAGTAAATATTAAAATTGTATAACCTGGTAGCCAAGTTAAATGTAACAAACTATATATTAGAATGTGACATGTTCCTTCTGATTTCTATGTGACAGGGCAATAAATGAAAAGAAAAATGCAATAATTGAGGCTACTTTCGTGTAGGCTTCCAAAATATGTTAGACTATAATCAAAATGGACAAATTCATGTAGCATTTCTTAAGCTGAAGGAACTGAAGAACAAATTCAAGGCTCTGGTTACAATATTTAAGGATACTGAAAGAAGAATGATGAATGACCTAGGAAGCATCAAAAGAAGATAAATGAAGTACACAGAGGCAGTAAAACAAAAAGAATTGGCTAACACAAGAACACCACAAAACAACATATGATCAAGAAGTAATGGTGATAAAGGAGAAAGTTTAAGCTGTTCTGAAGGAATTGTCAAAAAACAGAGCCCCAGGAAATGATCAAATGTTGACATGTTACAACAAATAGATGCTTCCCTGGATGGGCTCACCAGGTTGTGTGAAAAAATCTGAAAGACAATTCCCTGGTCAATTGACTGGAAGAGATCCATATTTATTCCCATTAAAAAAAATAAAGTTAACCTCACAGAGTATGATAATTATCAAACAATATCACTGTCACACACGAGCAAAACCCTGTGGAAGATTAGCCCAAAATAAATGGATTAGTACATCGACAGAGAACTACTAACATAAACATAGAGAGAGAGAGATCAGCTGGCCCAGTGCACAGAAAGCGATGCCAGAAAGACAAAGGTGGGTGACTTTTAATCCGCGGCCCTCGGACCTGTCTTTCATTGTTTCTGTTCAGACATTCCTCTAAGTCGTATAGCCCTCGTGTACAAGTTGCTGTACCCCGGTCACTTGTGGTTGTTGTGAGGGTGAACACTGTGACACTTATGTTTCAAAGAGAACTATTGATAGAAGAAGCTATGGCACTAAAGGGATTATTACCATTGTTGGATAGATCTTGGATGAAAGCAAAGTACCTTGCAATTTACAGCCTCTGAAAAACTACTGCAGTGCTGTCAATTGCTTCCAACTAGATATACATAGTAAGAACAACTAGAGTTAGGTCTAATGAGAAAGTTACCTTGGATATTAATGAACTTTGAAGACTCTAGTAGGAGGTGGTCTCAGTCATATGTGCACATAAGTGTGATTGAAGCAAAGAACAATTACTACATAGAAAATTATTATAAAAATGTTATTGTTGTTCAGTGTCTTCGAATTGCAGCTGACTCATAGCGATATTATGAAGGAGAGTCCTAGACATTTGGGTGCCTTTCATCCTCTCTCCAGGTTCATAGGGATTCCACAGGCAAGCTATTTACGTAAGTGGATGCCACTCTTACTTCCACGCTTCTTTTAATCAGGAAGCTACACTACACTCTCTGTCCGCATTGGGTAACCAGCCATTAATGCATTTGACACATCAGTGTCACTCACAGTGTTCAGCCTCACAGCAACCACCAGTGACCACAGTACAGCAACTTGTACACCAGGGCTATGTAACCTAGATGAATGTCCAAACAGAAACAATGAAGGACAGGTCCGAGGGCCGCAGGTTAAAAGTCACCCACTTTGGGCTTGGTAGCATCGCTTTCTATCCACTGGGCCAGCTGATATCTCTCTCCATGTTGATATTATTGTTCAGTGTCATCGAGTCATAGGCGACTCATAGCGACCCTATGAAGGAGAGTCCTGGATGCTTAGGTGCCTTCATCTTCTCTCCAGGTGCATAGGGGTTCCGGAGGCAAGCTATTATGGAAGTGGATGCCACTCTTCCTTGTATTAATCGGGGAGCTCCAACCCACTCTCTGTCCGTAATTGGTTAACCAGTCATTAACACATTTGACACATCAGTGTCACAGTGTTCAGCCTCACAACAACCACAAGTGATCGGGGTATGGCAACTTGTACACCAGGGCTATAACGACCTAGAGGAATGTCTGAACAGAAACATGAAAGACAGGTCCAAGGGCCGCAGATTAAAAGTCACCCACCTATGGCTTGTTAACATCGCTTTCTGTCCACTGGGCCAGAAGATCTCTCTCTATGTTGATGTTATTGTTTTTCAGTGCAGTCAAATTGCAATCGACACATAACCACTCTATGAAGGAGAGTCCTCGATGCTTGGGTGACTTTCATGCTCTCTCCAGGTGCATAGGGTTTCCGGAGGAAAGCTATTACGGAAGCGGATGCTACTTCTCCTTCCAAGCTTGTTTTAATCGGGGAGCTCCACCCCACTCTTTGTCTGCATTGGGTAACCAGCCAAAACACATTTGACACATCAGTCTCACAGTGTTCAACCTCACAACAACCACAAGTGACCACGGTACTGAAACTTGAACACCAGGTCTATACGACCTAGAGGAATGTCTGAAGAAAAACAATGAAAGACAGGGTCCGAGGGCCGCGGATTAAAAGTCACTCACCTTTGGCTTTGTAGCATCACTTTCTGTCCACTGTGCCAGCTGATCTCTCTATGTTTATGTTATTGTTGTTCAATGCAGTTGAATCGCAGGCGACTCATAGCCACCCTATGAAGGGATTCCTGGACACTTGGGTGCCTTTCATCCTCGCTCCAGGTGCATAGGGGTTCCGGAGGCAAGTTATTATGGAAGTGGATGCCACTCCTCCTCCAAGCTTGTTTTAATTGGAGCTCCACCTGACTCTCTGTCCACATTAGGTTTTGTTGTTCAGTGCCGTCAAGTCACAGGAAACTCAGAGTGATCCTATGAAGGAAAGTCCTCGAACTTGGGTGCCTTTCATCCTCTCTCCTGGTTCATAGGGTTTCCGGAGGAAACTGTTATGGAAGTGGATGCCACTCCTCATTCCAAGCTTGTTTCAATCTGGAGCTCAACCCCACTCTCTGTCCGCATTGGGAAACCAGACATTAACACGTTTGACACATCATTGTCACAGTGTTCAGCCTCACAGCAACCACAAGTGACCGCGGTAAGGCAACTTGTACACCAGGGCTATATGACCTAGAGGAATGTATGCACAAAAACAATGAGAGGCGGGACTGAGGGCCGCGGATTAAGGCACGCACCTTTGGCTAGTAGCATCACTTTCTGTCCACTGGACACGTTGATCTCTCTCTCTATTTTGATGTTGTTTTTGTTCAGTGCCATTGAGTCGCAGGTGACTCATAGTGAGCCTATGAAGGAGAGTCATGAACTCTTAAGTTCATTTCATCCTCTCTCCAAGTTCACAGGGTTTCCGGAGGCAAGCTATTAAGGAAGTGTATGCCATTCCTCCTCCCAAGCTTGTATTAATTGGGGATCTCCACCCCACTCTCTGTCTGCATTAGGTTGTTGTTGTTATTGTTCAGTGCTGTGGAGTCCCAGGCAAGCTATTAAGGAAGTGGATGCCACTCTCCTTCCAAGCTTGTTTTAATCAGGAACTCCACCCACTCACTGTCTGCATTGCATAACTAGCCATTAATGCATTTGACACATCAGTGTCAGAGTGTTAAACCTCACAGCAACCACAAGTGACCACAGTAAGGAAACGTGTACACCAGGGCTATATGACCTAGAGGAGTGTCTGAACAGAAACAATGAAGGACAGGTCTGAAGGCCGCATATTATAAAGTCACCCACCTTTGGCTTGGTAGCTTCTCTTTCTGTCTACTGGGCCAGCTGATCCCTCTCTCTATTTTTATGTAATTGTTGTTCAGTGCTGTTGAGTCACAGGCAAATCATAGTGACCCTATGAAGGGGAGACCTCGATGCCTGGGTGCCTTTCATCCTCTATACTGGTTCATAGGTTTTCGAGAGGCAAGCTATTACAGAAGTGGATTCCACTCCTCCTTCCAAGATTGTTTAATTCGAGAGCTCAACCTCACTCTCTGTCTGCATTGGGTAACCAGAGATTAACCCATTTGATACATCACTGTCACAGTGTTTGGCCTCACAACAACCGCAAGTGACACGAGTACGGCAACTTGTACACCAGGGCTATACAACCTGGAGGAATGTCCGAATAGAAACAATGAAAGACAGTTCTGAGGGCCACGGATTAAAAGTAACCCACCTTTCGCTTGGTAGCATTGCTTTCTGTCCACTGGGCCAGCTGATCACTTTATGTTGATGCTATTGTTGTTCAGTGCCTTCTAGTTGCAGGTGACACATAGCCACCCAGTGAAGGAGAGTACTGGACGCTTGGGTGAATGTCATCCTCTCTCCAGGTTCATAGGGTTTCCAGAGGCAAGCTATTATGGAATTGGATGCAACTCCTCCTTCCAAGCTTTTTCAATCCCAAGCTCCAGCCAGCTCTCCGCATTGGGTTTTTGTTGTTGTTGTTGTTCAGTGCCTGTGAGTCTCAGGCGATTCTTAGCAACCCTATGAAGGGGAGTCCTCAACACTTTCGTGCCTTTCATCCTTTCTTCAAGTTCGTAGGGTTTTCAGAGGCAAGCTATTACAGAAGTGGATGCCACTCTTCCTTCCAAGCTTGTTAAACCAAGAGCTCCTCCCACTCTTTGTCTGCAGACAGCCATAACGTATTTGACACATTAGTGTCACAGTGTTCAGATTCACAGCAACCACAAGTGACCAGGGTACAGCAACTTGTACACCAGGGCTATACGACCTAGAGGAATGTCTGAGCAGAAATTGAACAGAAACAATGAAAGACAGGCCTGAGGGCCAAGGATTAAAAGTCACTCAACTTTGGCTTGGTAGAATCACTTTCTGTCCACTGCACCAGCTGATCTCTCTCTCCATGTTGATGTTATGGTTGTTCAGTGCCATCAAGTCACAGGCGACTCATAGCAACCCTATAAAGAAGAATCCTGGACGCGTGGGTGTCTTTCATCCTATGTCCAGGTTCATGGGGTTTCCGGAATCAAGCTATTACGGAATTGGATGCCACTCCTCCTTCCAAGTTGTTTGAATCCAGAAGCTCCACCTCACTCTCTGTCAGCATTAGGTTTTTGTTGTTGTTGTTCAGTGCCTTCGAGTCACAGGCAACTCATAGAGACCCTATGAAGGAGAGTCCTCGACACTTGGGTGCTTTTCATCCTTTCTCCAGGTTCATAGTTTTCCGGAGGCAAGCATTACAGAGGTTGATGCCTCTCCTCCTTCGAAAATTGTTTGAATCGGGGAGCTCCACCCCACTCTCTGACCACACTGGGTAACCAGCCATTAATGCATTGGACACATTAGTGTCACAGTGTTTAGCATCACAGCAACCACAAATGACTG
>NW_006399949.1:2810790-2818398 GCF_000299155.1 Elephantulus edwardii
TGTTGCCACTCCTCCTTCCCAGCTTGTTTTAATAGGGAAGTTCCACCCCAATCTCTGTCCTCATTGGGTAAGTAGCCATTAAGGCACTTGACACATCATTGTCACAGTGTTCAGCCTCACAGCAACCACAAGTGACTGCGATAGGGCAACTTGTACACCAGGGCTATACGACCTAGAGGAATGTATGAACAAAATCAATGAAAGGCAGGACCGAGTGCCACAGATTAAGTCACTCACCTTAGGCTCGTTAGAATCACTTTCTGTCCACTGCACCAGCTGAGCTCTCTCTCCATGTTGATATTGTTTTTGTTCAGTGCCATTGAGTCGCAGGAGTCTCATAGTGAACCTATGAAGGAGAGTCCTCGACTATTGAGTGCCTTTCATCCTCTCTCCAGGTTCATAGTGTTTCCGGAGGCAAGCTATGAAGAAAGTATATGCCACTTCTCCTTCCAAGCTTGTTTTAATCGGGGATCTCCACCCCACTCTCTGTCTGCATTTGGTTGTTGTTGTTGTTGTTCAGTGCACTCGAGTCACAGGCAATTCTTAGCAACCCTATGAAGGAGAGTCCTGGACGCTTGGGTGCCTTTCATCCTCTCTCCAGGTTCATAGGATTTCCGGAGGAAAACTGTTATGGAAGATGATGCCATTCCTCCTTCAAGCTTGTTTTAATCAGGAGCTCCACACACTCACTTCCAGCATTGCATAACCAACCATTAACACATTTGGCACACCAGTGTGACAGTGTTAAACCTCACAGTAACCACAAGTGACCGAGGTAAGGCAACTTGTGTACCAGGGCTCTATGACCTAGAGGAGAGTCTGAACAGTAACAATGAAAGACAGGTCTGAGAGCCACCTATTAAAAGTCACCAACCTTTGGCTCGGTAGCTTCGCTTTCTGTCCACTGTGCCAGCTGATCCTTCTCTCTAGGTTTATGTAATTTTTGTTCAGTGCCGTTGAATCGCAGGCGAATCATAGCGACCCTATGAAGGGGAGACCTCGATGCCTGGGTGCCTTTTATCCTCTCTCCTGGTTCACAGGGTTTTTTAGTCAAGCTATGATGGAAGTTGATGCCACTCCTCCTTCCAAGTTTGTTTTAATTGGGGATCTCCACCCCACTCTGTCCAAAATGAGTCACCAGATATTCACACATTTAACACATTAGTGTTACAGTGTTCAGCCTCACTGCAACCACAAGTGACCACGGTATGGAAACTTGTACACTAGGGCTATATGACCTAGAGGAAAGTCTGAACAGAAATAATGAAAGACAGGTCTGAGGGTCGAATATTAAGTCACCCACCTTTGGCTTGGTGGAATCGCTTTCGGTCCACTGGACCAGCTGATCTCTCTATGTTGATGTTTTTGTTATACAGTGCCTTTGAGTTGCAGGCAACCCATAGTGAACCCATGAAGGAGAATCTTCGACTCTTGAGTGCCTTTCATCCTCTCTCCAAGTTCATAGGGTATCCAAAGGCAAGCTATTTCTGAAGTGAATGCCACTCCTCCTTTCAAGTTTGTTTTAAGCTGGAGCTCCAACTCACTCTCTGTCCGCATTGGGTTGTTGTTGTTGTTCAGTGCCATCAAGTCGCAGACGATTCATAATGAGCCTATGAAGGAGAGTCCTGGATGCTTGGATGGGCATCAAGAGGCAAACTATTATGGAATTGGATGCCATTCTTCCTTCGAAGCTTGTTTTAATCAGGGAGCTCCAACCCACTCTCTGTCCGCATTGGGTTGTTTTTGTTGTTCTTCAGTGTCATCGAGTTACAAGCGACTCAGAGCGACCCTATGAAGGAGAGTCCTCAACACTTGTGTGCCTTTCATCCTCTCTCCAAATTCATAGGGATTCCGGAGGCAAACTATTACAGAAGTGGATGCCACTCTTCCTTGCAGCTTGTTTAAACCAGGAGCTCTACCCGACTCTCTGTCCGCATTGGACAACCAGCCATAATGCATTTGACACATTAGTGTCACAGTGTTCAGGCTCACAGCAACCACAAGTGACCACAGTACGGCAACTTATTCACCAGGACTATACCACCTAGAGCAATGTCCGAACAGAAACAATGAAAGACAGGTCCGAGTGCCATGGATTAAAAGTCACACTCCTTTGGCTTGGTAGCATTGCTTTCTGTCCACTGGGTCAGCTGATCTCTCTCTATGTTGATGTTATTGTTGTTCAGTGCAGTTGAATTGCAGGCGACTCATAGCCACTCTATGAAGAAGAGTCCTGGACACTTGGTTGTCTTTCATCCTCTCTCCAGGTTCATAGGGGTTCCAGAGGCAAGTTATTACTGAAGTGGATGCCACTCCTCCTTTCGAGGTTGTTTTAATTGGGGGACTCCACCCCACTCTATGTCCGTATTGGATAACCAGCCATTAATGGATGTGACACAACAGTGTCACAGTGTTCAGGTTCACAGCAACCACAAGTGACCATGGTATGGCAACTTGAACACCAGGGCTATATGACCTAGAGGATTGTCCGATCAAAAACAGTGAAAGACAGGTCCAAGGGCCGTGGATGAAAAGTCACTCACCTTTGGCTTGGTAGTATTGCTTTCTGTCCACTGGTCCAGCTGATCTCATTATATTGATGTTATTATTGTTCAGTGCCTTCGAGTCGCAGGTGACCCATATTGAACCTATGAAGGACAGTCCTCGACTCTTGAGTGCCTTTCATCCTCTCTCCAGGTTCATAGGGTCTCCAGAGGCAAGCTATTGCTGAAGTGGATGCCACTCCTCCTTCCAAAGCTTCTTCTAGTCGGGGAGCTCCACCCCACTATATCTGCATTGAGTAGCAAAACATTAATGCATTTGACACATCAGTGTAACAGTGTTCAGCCTCATAGCAACCACAAGTCACCGTGGTACGGCAACTTGTACACCAGGGCTACACCACCTAGAGGAATGTCTGAACAAAAACAATGAAAGACAGGTCCTAAGGCTGCACATTAAAAGTCACCCACCTTTGGCTTCATAGCATCACTTTCTGTCCATTGAGGCAGCTGATCTCTCTATGTTAATGTTATTGTTGTTCAGTGCCTTCGAGTCTCTTGTGAGTCCTAGAGCCCCTATGAAGGAGAGTCCTGGACACTTGGGTGCCTTTCATCCACTCTTCAGGTTCATAGCATTTCCGGGGACAAGCTATCACTGAAGTGGATGCCACTCCCCCTTCCAGGCTTGTTTTAACCGGGAGCTCCACCACACTCTTTGTCCGCATCGGGGAGCCAGCCATTAACACATTTGACACATCAGTATCACAGTGTTCAGCCTCACAGCAGCTACAAGTGACCACTGTATGGCAACTTGTACACCAGGGCTATATTAACCTAGAGGAATGTCCGAATAGAAACAATGAAAGACAGGTCTGAGGGCCGCAGATTAAAAGTCACCCACCTTTGGCTTGGTAGCATCTATTTCTGTCCACTGGGCCAGCTGATCTCTCTCTCTATGTAGATGTTATTATTGTTTAGTGCCATTGAGACGCAGGCAACTAATAGCCACCCTATGAAGGAGAGTCCTAGACACTTGGGTGCCTTTCATCCTGTCTCCAGAATCAGAGGCAAGCTATTTTAGAAGTGGATGCCACTCCTCCATCCAAGGTTGTTTTAATTTGGGAGCTCCAAAGCACTCTCTGAGTGCATTTGGTTGTTGTTGTTGTTCAGTGCCATCGAGTCGCAGGCAACTCATTGCGACACGATGAAGGAGAGTCTTTGACACTCTGGTGCCTTTGATCCTCTCTTCAGGTTCATAGGGTTCCCGGAGGCAAGCTATTATGGAAGATGATGTCATTCCTCCTTCCAAGCTTGTTTTGATAGGGAAGTTCCACCCCAATCTCTATCCACATGGGGTAACCAGACCTTAAAGCATTTGACACATCAGTGTCACAGTGTTCAGCCTCACAGCAACCACAAGTACCGCGGTATGGAAACTTGTAGACCAGGGCTATACAACCTAGAGGAATGTCCGAACGGAAACAATGAAAGACAGGTCCGTGGGGCACGGATTAAAAGTCACCCACCTTTGGCTTTTTAGCATTGCTTTCTGTCCACTGGGCCAGCTGATCTCTCTCTACGTTGATGTTATGGTTGTTCAATGCCTTCGAGTCGCAGGCGACCCATGGCGACTCTATGGAGAGTCCTGAACGATAGTGGTTCATAGGGTTTCTGGAGGCAAGCTATTATGGAAGTGGTCACAACTCCTCCTTCCAAGCTTGTTTTATTTGGGAGCTCCACGTCACTCGAGGTCCGCATTGGGCAACCAGACATTAACGCATTTGACACATTAGTGTCACAGTGTTCAGCCTCACAGCAACCACAAGTGACCACGGTACGGCAACTTGTACATCAGGGCATAACGACCTAAAGGAATGTCTGACAAGACACAATGAAAGACAGGACCGAGGACCGCGGATAAAAAGTCACCCACCTTTGTCTTGGTAGCACCGGTTTCCAGTCACTGGGCCAGCTGATCTCTCTATGTTGATGTTATTGTTCTTCAGTGCCGTGGGGTCGCAGGAGACCCATGGCGACTCTATGAAGGAGAGTCCTGAACGATAGGGTGCCTTTCATCCTCTGTCCTGGTTCATAGGGTTTCTGGAGGCAAGCTATTATGGAAGTGGTCGCCACTCCTCCTTCCAAGCTTGTTTTATTCGGGAGCTCCACGTCACTCGAGGTCCGCATTGGGTAACCAGACATTAACACATTTGATACATCAGTGTCACAATGTTCAACCTCACAGCAACCCAAGTGACCGCGGTACAGCAACTTGTTCTCCAAGGCTGTAAGACCTAGAGTAATGTCCGAACAGAAACAATGAAAGGTCCCAAACCCGCGGATTAATAGTCACCCACCTTTGGCTTTGTAGCATCACTTTCTGTCCACTGGACCAGCTAATATCTCTATATGTTGATGTTATGGTTGTTCAGTGTCGTCGAGTTGCAGATGACTCATAGCAGCCCTAAGAAGGAGAATCCTGGAAGCTTGGGTGCCTTCCATCCTCTCTTCAGGTGCAAAGGCGTTCCAGCAGCAAGCTATTATGGAAGTGGATGCCACTCCTCCTTCCAAGCTTTTTTTAATCGAGGAGCTACACCCCACTCTCTGTCCACCTTGAGTAACCAGATATTTATGCATTTGAAACATTAGCGTCACAATGTTCAGCCTCACAGCAACCACAATGACCACGGTACAGAAACATGTACACTAGAGTTATAAGACCTAGAGGAATGTCTGAACAGAAACAATGAAAGACAGGTCTGAGGGGCGTGGATTAAAAGTGACCGAATTTGGCTTGGTAGAATCGCTTTCCATCCACTGGGCCAGCTGATCTCTCTATGTTGCTGTTATTGTGGTTCAGTGCCTTTGAGTTGCAGGCGACCCATAGCGAATGTATGAAGGAGAGTTCTTAACTCTTGAGTACCTTTCATCCTCCATCCAGGTTCATAGTGTCTCCAGAGGCAAGCTGTTTCTGAAGTGGATGCCAATCCTCCTTTCAAGCTTGTTTTAATATGGGAGCTCCACCGCACTCGCTCTCTGCATTGGGTAACCCGCCATTAACTTATGTGACACATCAGTGTCACAGTGTTCAGCATCACAGCAAACACAAGTGACAACTTTTACACCAGGGTATAAGACCTAGAATATTGTCCAAAGAGAAACAATGAAAGACAGGTCCAAGGGCCATGGATTAAAAGTCACCCACCTTTTGCTTGGTAGCATCGCTTTCTGTCCATTGGGCCAGCTGATCTCTTTCTATGTTGATGTCACTGTGGTTCAGTGCAGTCGAATCGCAGGCCACTCACAGCCACTCTATGAAGGAGTTTGCTGAATGCTTGGGTGCCTTTTATCCTCTCTTTAGTTTCATAAGGTTTCCATAGGCCAGCTATTACGGAAAGGAATGCCTCTCCTCTTTCCAATCTTGTTTTAATAGCGGAGCTCCGGCCCACTCTCTGTCTGCATTGGAAAACCAGCCATTAACACATTTGACACATCAGTGTCACAGTGTTCAGCCTCACAACAACCACAAGTGACTGTGGTCCGGCAACTCGTACACCAGGGCTACACGACCTAGAGGAACGTCCAAACACAAGCAATGAAAGACAGGTCTGAGTGCCACGGATTTAAAGTTACACACCTTTGGCTTTGTAGCATCGCTTTCTGTCCACTGGGAAAGCTGATCTCTACGTTGATGTTATTGTTATTCAGTGCCATCGAGGCACATGCGACCCATAGTGACACTCAGAAGGAGAGTCCGTGATGCTTCAGGTGCCTTGTATCCTGTCTCCAGATTCATAGGGTTTCCGGAGGCAAGCTATTATGGAAGTGGATGCCACTCCTACTTCCTAGCTTGTTTTAATCAGGAGCTCCATCCCACTCTCTGTCCACATTGGGTATAAGCCATTAAGGCATTTGACACATCAGTGTCACAGTGTTCAGCCTCACAGCAACCACAAGTGACCGTGATACAGCAACTGTACACCAGCACTCTACTACCTACAGGAATGTCTGAAAAAAAAAGGGGGGGAAATGAAAGACAGATCTGAGGGTCGTGGATTAAAGTCACCCAACTTTGGCTTGGAAGTATCACTTTCTCTCCACTGGGATAGCTGATCTCTCTTTCTCTCTATGTTGATGTTATTGTTGTTCAGTGCCATCCAGTCGCAGACGACTCATAGCCCCCCTATGAAGGAGAGTACTCAACGCTTGGGTGCCTTTCAACCTCTCTCCTGGTTCAAAGGGTTTCCGGAGGGAAGCTATTATGGAAGTGGATGTCACTCCTCCTTCCAAGCTTGTTTTAATCGGTAGCTCAACCCCACTCTGTCCTCATTGGGTAACCAGCTATTAACACATTTGACATATCAGTGTCACAGTGTTCAGCCTCACAGCAACCACAAGTGACTGCAGTTGGGTAACTTGTAAACCAGGGCTCTACGACCTAGAGGAATATATGAACAAAAACAATGAAAGGTCGGAATGATTGCCGCGGATTAAGTCACCCACCTTTGGCTTGGTAGCATCGCTTTCTGTCCACTGGACCCGCTGATCTCTCTCTATGATGATGTTATTTTTGTTCAGTGCCACTGAGTCTCAGGTGACTCATAACTAACCTATGAAGGAGAATCCTCGACTCTTGAGTACCTTTCATCCTCTCTCCAGGTTCATAGGGTTTCTGGAGGCAAGCTGTTAAGGAAGTGTATGTCACTCCTCCTCCCAAGCTTGTTTTAATCGGGGAGCTCCACCCCACTCTCTGTCTGCATTAGGTTGTTGTTCAGTGCCGGTGAGTCGCAGGCAACTCATAGCGACCCTATGAAGGAGAGTCCTGGACGCTTGGGTGTCTTTCATTCTCTCTCAAGGTTCATAGGGTTTCTGGAGGCAAGCTATTATGGAAGATGATGCCACTCCTCCTTCCAAGCTTGTTTTAATCAGGAGCTCCACCAACTTGTTGTCTGCATTGCTTAACCAGCCATTAAGGCATTTGACACATCAGTGTCACAGTGTTCACCTCACAGCAACCACAAGTGACTGAGATAAGGCAACTTGTACACCAGGGCTATATGATCTAGAGGAGTGTCTGAACAAAAGCAATGAATGACAGGTCGGAGGG
>NW_006399949.1:2818887-2820661 GCF_000299155.1 Elephantulus edwardii
GAAGAACGAACTGGGGATGAGAGTAGAGAAAACAGTGCAACAATGAATGAATGAAAACCCAAAATCTCTGTAAATGTTCATTAAAACTAATAAAATTTAAAAACAAACAAACAAAAAGTCAGGAACCTTTGGCTTGGTAGCATCCCTTTCTGTCCATTGGGCCAGCTGATCTCTCTCTATGTTGATGTTATTGTTGTTCAGTGCCGTCTAGTCCTTTGCGACTCATAGCATCCCTAAGAAGGAGAGTACTGGATGCTTTTTCATCCTCTCTCCTGGTTCATAGGATTTCCGGAGGGAAGCTGTGGCGGAAGTGGATGCCACTCCTTATTCCAAGCTTGTTTCAATCGAGAGCTTCACCCCACTCTCTTTCTGCATTGGGTAACTAGCCATTAACACATTTGACACATCAGTGTCATAGTGTTCTGCTTCACAGCAACCACAAGTGACCGAGGTACAGCAACTTGTACACCAGGGCTATATGACCTAGAGGAATGTCCGAACGGAAACAATGAAAGACAGTTCCAAGGGCCGTGAATTAAAAGTCACTCACCTTTGCCTTGACATCGCTTTCTGTCCACTGGGCCCGCTGATCTCTCTCTATGTTGATGTTATTGTTGTTCAGTGCCTTCGAGTCACAGGCGACCTATAGCGAATCTATGAAGGAGAGTCTGCGATGCGTTGGTGCCTTGCATCCTCCCTCCAGGTCATACGGTTCCCGGAGGCAAGCTATTATGGAAGATGTTGCCACTCCTCCTTCCCAGCTTGTTTTAATAGGGAAGTTCCACCCCAATCTCTGTCCTCATTGGGTAAGTAGCCATTAAGGCACTTGACACATCATTGTCAGTGTTCAGCCTCACAGCAACCACAAGTGACTGCGATAGGGCAACTTGTACACCAGGGCTATACGACCTAGAGGAATGTATGAACAAAATCAATGAAAGGCAGGACCGAGTGCCACAGATTAAGTCACTCACCTTAGGCTCGTTAGAATCACTTTCTGTCCACTGCACCAGCTGAGCTCTCTCTCCATGTTGATATTGTTTTTGTTCAGTGCCATTGAGTCGCAGGAGTCTCATAGTGAACCTATGAAGGAGAGTCCTCGACTATTGAGTGCCTTTCATCCTCTCTCCAGGTTCATAGTGTTTCCGGAGGCAAGCTATGAAGAAAGTATATGCCACTTCTCCTTCCAAGCTTGTTTTAATCGGGGATCTCCACCCCACTCTCTGTCTGCATTTGGTTGTTGTTGTTGTTGTTCAGTGCACTCGAGTCACAGGCAATTCTTAGCAACCCTATGAAGGAGAGTCCTGGACGCTTGGGTGCCTTTCATCCTCTCTCCAGGTTCATAGGATTTCCGGAGGAAAACTGTTATGGAAGATGATGCCATTCCTCCTTCAAGCTTGTTTTAATCAGGAGCTCCACACACTCACTTCCAGCATTGCATAACCAACCATTAACACATTTGGCACACCAGTGTGACAGTGTTAAACCTCACAGTAACCACAAGTGACCGAGGTAAGGCAACTTGTGTACCAGGGCTCTATGACCTAGAGGAGAGTCTGAACAGTAACAATGAAAGACAGGTCTGAGAGCCACCTATTAAAAGTCACCAACCTTTGGCTCGGTAGCTTCGCTTTCTGTCCACTGTGCCAGCTGATCCTTCTCTCTAGGTTTATGTAATTTTTGTTCAGTGCCGTTGAATCGCAGGCGAATCATAGCGACCCTATGAAGGGGAGACCTCGATGCCTGGGTGCCTTTTATCCTCTCTCCTGGTTCA
>NW_006399949.1:2821091-2826335 GCF_000299155.1 Elephantulus edwardii
TCCTCCCTCCAGGTCATACGGTTCCCGGAGGCAAGCTATTATGGAAGATGTTGCCATTCCTCCTTCCCAGCTTGTTTTAATAGGGAAGTTCCACCTCAACCTCTGTCCAGATTCAGTAACCAGCCCTTTAGGCATTTGACACATCATTGCCATAGTGTTCAGCCTCACAGCAACCACAAGTGACTGCAGTAGGGCAACTTGTACACCAGGGCTATATGACTTAGAGGGATGTATGAACAAAACAGTGAAAGGTAGGACCGAGGGCCGAGGATTATATAACCCACCTTTGGCTTGGTAGCATCGCTTTCTGTCCATTGGACCCACTGATCTTTCTCTCTGTGTTAATATTTTTTTTTAGTCAGTGCCATTGAGTCGCAGGAGACTCACAGTGAACCTATGAAGGAGATTCCTCAACTTTTAAGTGCCTTTCATCCTCACTCTAGGTTCATAGGGTTTCTGGAGGCAAGCTATTAAGGAAGTGTTTGGCACTCCTCCTTCCAAGCAAGTTTTAATCAGGGATTTCCACCCCACTCTCTCCACACACTCCACATTGTTCAGTGCCGTGGAGTCCCAGGCAACTCATAGCAACCCTATGAAGGAAAGTCCTTGACACTTGGGTGCATTTCATCCTCTCTCCAGGTTCATAGGGTTTCTGGAGGTAAACTATTTTGAAAGATGATGCCACTCCTCCTTCCAAGCTTGTTTTAATCAGGAGCTCCACCCACTCACTGTCTGCATTGTATTACAAGCCATTAAGGCATTTGACACATCAGTGTCACAGTGTTCAACCTTGCAGCAACCATAAGTGACCGAGGTAAGGCAACTTGTACACCAGAGCTATATGACCTAGAGGAGTGTCTGAACAATAACAGTGAAAGACAGGTCTTAGAGTGCCTATTAAAAGTCACCCACCTTTGGCTAGGTAGCATCGTTTTCTGTCCACTGGGCTAGCTTATCTTTCTCCCTATGTTTATGTAATTGTTTTTCAGTGCCGTTGAGTCACAGGCAATTCATAGTGACACTACGAAGGGGAGACCTCCATGCCTGGGCGCCTTTCATCCTCTCTCCTGGTTCATAGGGTTTCCTTAGTCAAACTATTATGGAAGTGGATGACACTCCTCCTTCCAAGCTTGTTTTAATTGGGGATCTCCACCCCAATCTGTGAGCTTTGGGTAACCAGATATTTACGCATTTGACATATTAGTGTCACAGTGTTCAGCCTCACAGCAACCACAAGTGAACACGGTATGGAAACTTGTGCACTAGGGCCATATGACCTAGAGGAAAGTCTGAACAGAAACAATGAAAGACAAGCCCGAGGGGTGCGGATTAAAAGTGACCAAATTTAGCTTGGTAGAATTGCTTTCAATCCAATGGACCAGCTGATCTCTCTATGTTGATGTTATTGTTGTTCAGTACCTTCGAGTCATAGGTGACACATAGTGAACCTATGAAGGAGTCCTCAACTCTTGAGTTCCTTTCATCTTCCTTCCTGGTTCATAGGGTCTCCAGAGGCAAGACATTTCTGAAGTGGATGCCACTCCTACTTCCAAGCTTCTTTTAATATGAGAGCTCGACCTCACTTGCTGTTCATATTGGGTAACCAGCCATTAACGCATTTGACACATTAGTGTCACAGTGTTCAGCATCACAGCAAGCATAAGTGGCCGCAGTATGACAACTTTTACACCAGGGTATAAGACCTAGAATAATGTCCGAAGAGAAACAATGAAAGACAGGTTCAAGAGCCACGGATTAAAAATAACCCACCTTTGTCTTGGTAGCATTGCTTTCTGTCCACTAGACCAGCTGATCTCTCTATGGAGATGTTATTTTTGTTCAGTGCCATTGAGTCGCAGGTGACTCATAGTGAACCTATGAAGGAGAGTCCTCGACTCTTGAGTGCCTTTCATCCTCGCTCTTCCGGAGGCAAACTATTAAGGAAGTGTATTCCACTCCTTTTTCCAAGCTTGTTTTAATCGGGGACCTCCACCCCATTCTCTGTCTGCCTTAGGTTGTTGTTGTTCAGTGCCATTGAGTCGCGGGCAACTCATAATGACCCTGTGAAGGAGAGTCCTCGACATTTGGGTGTCTTTCATCCTCTCTCCAGGTTCATAGGATTTCTGGAGGCAAACTATTATGGAAGATGATGCCACTCCTCCTTCCAAGCTTGTTTCAATCAGGAGCTCCATACAATCATTGTCCACATTGTGTAATCAGCCATTAAGGCATTTGACACATCAGTGTCACAGTGTTCAGCATCACAGCAACCACAAGGGAACGAGGTAAGGCAACTTGTACACCAGGGCTATATGTCCTAGAGGAGTGTCTGAACAGAAACAATGAATGACAGATCCGTGTGCCACATATTAAAAGTCGCCTACCTTTGGCTTGGTAGCATCGCTTTCTGTCCACTGGGCCAGCTGATCCTTCTATGTTTATGTAATTGTTGTTCAGTGCAGTCGAGTCGCAGGCAAATCATAGTGACCCTATGAAGGGGAGACATCGACGCTTGGGTGCCTTTCATCCTCTCTTCAGGTGCAAAGGGATTCCAGAAGCAAGCTATAATGGAAGTGGATGCCACTCCTCCTTGCAAGTTTGTTTTAATCGGGAGCTCCACCCCACTCTCTGTCCTCACTGGGCAACTAGCCATTTACGTATTTGACACATCAGTGTCACAGTGCTCAGCATCACAGCAACTACAAGTGACCATGGTAAGGCAACTTGTACACCAGAGCTATACGACCTAGAGGAATGTCTGAACAGAAACTATGAAAGGCAGGTCGGAGGGCCGGGGATTAAAAATAACCCACCTTTGGCTTGCTAGCATCACTTTCTCTCTACTGGGCCAGCTTATCTCTCTCTCTATGTTGATGTTTTTGTTGTTCAGTTCCATCGAGTCACAGGCAACTCATAGTGACCCTAGGAAGGAGAGTCCTGGATGCTTGGGTGCTTTTCATGCTCTCTCCAGGTTCATTGGTTTTCCAGAGGCAAGCTATAATGGAATTGGATGCCACTCTTTCCAAGCTTGTTTTAATCAGAGAGCTCCAACACACTCTCTGTCTGCATTAGGTTTTTGTTGTTGTTCAGTGCTGTCTAGTAGCAGGCAACTCATAGCGACCCTAAGAAGGAGAGGACTGGACACTTGGGTGGCTTTTATCCTCTCTCCTGGTTCACAGGGTTTCCGGAGGCAAGCTATTACAGAAGTGGATTCCACTCCTCCTTCGAAGCTTGTTTCAACCACGAGCTCCACCCCACTCTCTGTTCATTTGGTAATAGCCATTAATGCATTGGAAACATCAGTGTCACAGTGTTCCACCTCACAACAACCACAACTGCCTGGGGTATGACAACTTGTACATAGGGCTATACGACCTAGAGGAATGTCTGAACAAAAACAATGAAAGACAGGTCCAAGGACCACGGATTAAAAGTCACCCACCTTTGGCTTGGTCACATCGCTTTCTGTCCCCTGGCCCAGCTGATCTCACTCTCTATGTTATTGTTATTGTTGTTCAGTGCCATCAAATCGCAGGCAACTCATGGCCACTCTATGAAGGAGAGTCCTAGACACTTGGCTGTCTTTCATCCTCTCTCTAGGTTCATAGGGTTTCCGGAGGCAAGCTATTTGGAAGTGGATGCCACTCTTCATTCCAAGCTTGTTTTAATCAGAGAGCTCCACCCCACTCTCTGTCACATTGTGTAACAGCCATTAACGCATTTGACCCCTCACTGTCCCAGTGTTTAGCCTCACAGCAACCGCAAGTGACCACGGTATGAGAACTTGTATTCCAGGGCTATATAATCTAGAGGAATGTCGGAAAAGAAACAATGAAATACAGGTCCGAGGGCCGCAGATTAAAAGTCACCCACCTTTGGCTTGGTAGCATCGCTTTCTGTCCACTGGGCCAGTTGATCTCTCCCTATGCTGAAGTTGTGGTCGTTCAGTGCCGTTGAGTCACAGGCAACTCATAGCCACTCTATGAAGGAGAGTCCTCGCCTCTTGGATTCCTTTCATCCTCTCTTCAGGTGCAAAGGGATTCTAGAGGCAAGCTATTAAGGAAGTGGATGCCACTCCTCCTTCCAAGCTTGTTTTATTCGGGGAGCTCCACCCCACTCTCTGTCTGCACTGGGTAACCAACCATTTACGCATTTGACATATTAGTGTCACAGTGTTCAGCCTCACAGCAACCACAAGTGACCGTGGTATGGCAACTTGTACACCAGGGCTATACTATCTAGAGGAATGTCTGACAAGAAACAATGAAAGACAAGTCTGAGGACCGCGGATTAATAGTTATCCACCTTTGGCTTGTTAGCACCACTTTCTGTCCACTGGGCCAGCTGATCTCATTATGTTGATGTTATTGATGTTCAGTTCAGTCGAATCGCAGGTGACTCATAGCGACTCTATGAAGGACAGTCCTGGACGCTTGGGTGCCTTTCATCCTCTCTCCTGGTTCATAGGGTTTCTGGAGGGAAGCTGTTATGGAAGTGGATACCACACCTCCTTCCAAGCTTGCTTTAATCATGAGCTCCACCCCACTCTCTGTTGCATTGGGTAACAGCCATTAATGCATATAACACATCAGTGTCATACTGTTCAGCCTCACAGCAACCACAAGTGACCGTGGTACAGCAACTTGTACACCAGTGCTATACGACCTAAAGGAATGTCCGAACAGAAACAATGAAAGACAGTTCCAAGGGCCGTGAATTAAAAGTAACCCACCTTTGGCTTGGTAGCACCGCTTTCTGTCCACTGGGCCAGCTAATATCTCTATATGTTAATGTTATGGTTGTTCAGTGCCGTTGAGTTGCAGGCGACTCATGGCCACTCTATGAAGGAGAGTCCTGGACGCTTGGTTGTCTTTTATCCTCTTCCATGTTCATATGGTTCTTGAGGCAAGCTTTTACTGACTTTCAAGCTTGTTTTAATCGGGGAGCTCCACCCCACTCTTTGTCTGCATTGGGTAACCAGCCATCAACACATTTGACACATTATTGTCACAGTGTTCAGCCTCACAGCAACCAGAAGTGACCAAGGTACACAACTTGTACAACAGGGCTATACGACATAGAGGATTTTCCGAACAAAAGCAGTGAAAGATGGATCTGAGGGCCGTGGATTAAAAGTCATCCACCTTTGGCTTGGTAGCATCGCTTTCTGTCCACTGGGCCAGCTGATCTCTCTATGTGGATGTTATTGTTCTTCAGTGCCGTCCAGCCTCAGGAGACTCATAA
>NW_006399949.1:2828535-2867366 GCF_000299155.1 Elephantulus edwardii
GTAGTGTTCAGCCTCACAGCGAGACTGGCCTGTGGCCTGAGGGCTCTACAGTATCTTAGCAGCCCGGCATGCCCAAATACTGGCAAACTTCTTGCCCCAGACCCCATTCATCTGGTAAGATCACTCTGCCAACCCCCTCGTGGGCCCCCAAAATCCACCACATGTGTGCGAAGTCCTCAACCTACCTCGCCTACAGCAGCCAGAGACCAGATTCAGCTGGCATTAAATATCCCAAGACCCTAGTTGGGGCTTGAACTTTCAGTGTCTTAACAGCTCTGCATGCACAAATGCTGGGAAACTCCCTGCCCCAGACCCCCATTCATCTGGCAAGTCTGCTCTACCAACCCCCTCGGGGGCCCCCCAAAACCATCACACGTACTCAGAGTCCTCAAACCCACCTCGCCTCCAGCATTGTAAAAATAGAAGAATAAATAGTAAAACATGTATGGGAACTTAAGAAGGGAAGAGGCGGGAGCAGAGAGGTGTGGATTGGTAGGGTTGAAAATATTTTGCACAGTTTGGTGTGTGGGTGAGGGGGAAGGAAACGGGAAAAATCCAGGTGAAAAGATAGGGTAATGATGGGCAAGGTCCAATGGTAATTAATTTTTAAAACATAATTCATATGAATGATTGAAACACGGTGTGAATAAAGAACAGTGTGAAACACAATGGATATGAACTTTGTAAACAAACTAAAGGGATAAAAGAATAATTGAAGTATATTTTGTTATTAGTTAAGTTAAATACAACTCAAGAAAATCCTATGTGTGCAGAGTAGAACTACTTCAGAGGGATCCAAAGATGGTAAAGTTTTGAAAGCAGATTACCAGGCCTTACTTACTGATGCTTCTGAGTAGATTCCAGTCTCTAATCTTTCAGCTCATCATCTAGTGTTTAACTATTTACATTATTCAGAGACTCTACTAGGAGAATCCTTAAATTAGATGCTTGGTTTCCACTCTCTTCACACTCTCTTCTCTCCCTTGCCATCCACCAATACTGAGATTTATATTTAGTAGTTGTAATAAAAGCAAGAGCCAGTTGGGGATGGCCATGTCTGACCTTTACCAGCTTTCCAAAGGGGAACAGTTCCCTTGTCAACAGCATCAACATCACAAAACCAATTCACATGATGTCAGACATGTTCCCCTACACCCATACATTTCTACTCGACACCAATCTTACTGCTTTCCTGGGATCAAAATCTGCTATGATAGCTTCCAGACCACGCAGAACCATACTGGGGAAGTCAAAAGCTTATAACCCAGATTAGTAGCAGACAACAGTCAGGACAGCTTCTAAAAATGTGCTCCCAGGTACTTCAGCCTTGAGCTTCATGGCTTTAAGCCAGTGTTACACAGTTCTCAGTCCTACAAATATTGACTTTCTCCTCTCCAACAAATAGCTCAATAAAATTGGGCAAAGGCTACAAGCTTAGGTCTGGTTATGTCCAGGGATAGAAAGGGACAGTAACTTACTCTGTCTCATGTCAAGTCTTTCCGTTCCTCTGCTTCAGCTTTGGTATCTTCTGCCATAGGTATAGCTGGAGCAAGAATATCTGGTCCTGAAAGACATCTTACATATTCTTGTTTTTTCTTCACTGAAGCAGAAGGTCCAATCTGCTACTGGAACCTCTCAATTTATCCGCGAGCATCGTCAATCCCCTTGTGGAGTGATGATATAGCCAATCCCTTTGTGAATAGGCTAACATGCTCTATTCACACATTCCCACTCCTCCACATGGTTAAGTCAGATTCGATGGCTAGGAAAGTCATATTGAAAGATAAACTTCACAGCTCTAGAGTGGAGTCCACAAATATGCTATATAGAGATAAGAAGAAAGCACCATGGAGTTAGAAATCATTGATATGGTGTTAGGACTTTTTTTTTCTTTTTCAATTCAATGAAAGAGTCTTTATTGAAGGCCCAGGGCCATGGGGCTCAGAAGGAGGCCACCTACAAGAGGGAAGGGATGTTGTAGTCTGAGAGTGTACGGTCATCCTCTAGCTGTTTGCCTGCAAATATCAGACACTGCTGGTCAGGAGGGATGCCTTCCTTGTCTTGGGTTTTGGATTTGACATTCTTGATGACGTCACTGGGCTCGACCTCAAGAGTGATGAGACTCTTGCTAGTCAGGGTCTTCACAAGAACTGCATCTCTGCATCTGTCGCTTGGCCACCTTGTTGAAGTAAAAGAGGTCGACCTGTGTTAGAACTTTTGAAAATGTCTTCCTTTGCCTTTCCCTTAACACCATCTAGGTGTTTGAAATGGCTGCCTCAACTTCAGACACAAGCTTCACCTTTGCTCTGTGTCTTTTACATTATCAACAGCTGTGAAACCAAAATAAGAGATTGATCTTACCAGACTGTAGAAATACTGTGGCAAGGAATAGTCTGATGGAGCCCTGAAGACAGAGGCTAAGTTAAAGATTAAGCTTGCTGGACAATTGATGGAAGAAATGACTTGTGACCACTACGAGTCAAAGTGTGCTGGACAATTGAGGAAACCAGAGGCTTCGTTTATTTGTGCTGCTCTTCTAAACCTGGACTTTGACTTGTTGACTGAGAATCTGTCCAACTAGTTGAGGAATTGTGGCTTGTTAATTGGGCTTGGGGCTGCTGTTCAATATATCTTGGAATTTCAGTGTGTGATGTTCTTTGTCTTCCAAGTGCCAACCAATTTCCTTAATAAATCCTATAGCTTGAGTAAAGTCAAGTCTGTAAGTCTGTTTGCCACATACATCAGACTCAGTGATTAGTGGAAGTAGGCACAGGGTCATGGGAAGTCATGTCTGACCTTGCAGCTATTTGTTCAGTTGTGTGGATGTTATTGGTGAGGAGAGTTCCCCCCTGTGTAGTGAGTTGAGGTTGGACTTCATCTTCCCCACACTGTCCACCTTGTTCTTGCTCATTTTACAAGGTCCCCATCAATGACCAGCCTTTCCTGGAGGTCATAAAGTTGGAAGGCATCTGTTTAAGAGTCCTAAATCTCTAAAATGAGAAGCGATGTTGTCACTGGCTGAGTTACATGTCAACAAATGGCCCCATAGCATGGATTCATAGAGGAGCTCTCCAGGCTTCAGAGCTTTAAGTCTAGATAAGTATGGCAGGCCAGAAGAATGGCCAGAGAGTGTGGTTAATAGTTGTTTGCCTTCATCCTGGGGATTGGCTCCAAAACCTATGGGTACAATTTATGAAAGGCAGAGGTCAGGTAATAGGAGGCAAGAAGCAGTAAATTCAAGGCCACATTGTGGCAAGCTAGATTGTTATCAAAGCACTTTTTTAGTCCATTTGGGATGCTCATCACTGCCATTGGTCTTTGTTTCACATAAATGGGCCAGTCAGGATAAATCACAGAGGATTACTATCTATAGAGAACTTCTTCAGACAGACATCATATTTCCATGGAAACTCTTTTTCACTCTCCTAAAGCTGCCTTTGGAGACATTAAAGGAGCTCCAACTTTGACTTATTTTTCTCCCTCTTTTGTATTAGCTAGAAAGACTTCTCAACTCGGAATTAGGAGGGATCGTAAAATGAAGTGTGGGAATTAAAGGAGAAATGTGACAGGCACAAGTGATACTGGTGTCCTGTTGCTAATGAAGCAATGTAGATGTGCTAGTGTGGTGGGTGTCCAAAGTCTGAGGCCCAGGTCAGGAAAAGGAAGAATGCCCAGGATGGTGTCGCAGGGTTTGAGTCCCAGTGTCAGCTATTGTAAGGTACTGGGCAAGTGGAGACCTACTGGGTTACTGTCCCAATAAAGAAAACCTGTCCACAGAACAAAAACGGAAAGTCTCCATGGTAAGCATGAAGATTTTTCTTAGAAGCACTTTTGAGGTCAACAGACTGAAAAAAGTACACCCAACACAAAAAGTAGCTTCTCAGGGACTCCACTCAGAAGCTGGGTTTTATTGCTCTTCATTTCTCGGTTGTTCTGCAGCCCAAGTTCTCCAAGGTTCATACTCTATTCCTGTCTGCCAATTTCAAGTGAAAGAAAGCATGGAGCAGGTCTCAGGGTCATACAGTGATAAACAATATCAATACATATACAGGTACATACACACACTATACATCAAGCCACCTTGTGGGTTACCCTCTGGATAAAACCAGAAGAAACAGCTCCTTTGTGTTGGGGCCTGACAACCTACCTGTGGCCTCAGTCATGTAAAAAACTCAGCCAACTCCATATGCATTTTCTGGGTCCCTTGGGTATGTCTCAGGAAACAGCCATACCATTGGCTTCCAGTGAGGAAGAGTGGATAGGTCAAGCCTTATATCATGAACCATGATATTGTTCCTTTTTGTGATCCAGTTACTCTGAAACAAGGAGCAGAAGGGCCTCTATCAGGCAATGAAATCTCTGCGAGTCCACAAACTGGCAGGCCCATTTTTCAAGTCTCTCAACTTTTTTAAATGGGAGGCCAGGCTTCCCTTGGCTAAACAGCAACTCCATGAATAATTCCACTGAATGAGCTTTTCTAGAAGCATCCCTGACTTCGGGGCTCTCAGTCAAGATCACTATGCCTGCCTGGATCTAGGTAATGCCTCGGGATGTCCACTGGGAGGGGCCAAGCATTGTTTACCATCACCATGGAGATGAGCTCTAGAACTTGGGGGTGGGGCTTATGAAAGGCTGAGGGCAGGAGACAGATGGCAGGAGGCAGAAGGCACAAGGCACAGGGCTACATTCTGGTGGAATAGTTCTTACAAGACCTCTTTGGCCAAATTGGGATGTTCATCACTGCCATCTGGAAGAGAACTCCTCATTTCAGATAACTGGGCCAGCCTGGATTCCTAAAGATGGAGAAACTCCTTCAGGCAGACAACAACTCCACAAACCTCTTTTCTATCTTCTTGAATCTTCCCTTTGGAGATTTTGAAAGAGCGTCATACCTGACTTCTGTCTTTCCCACTCTTGTAATGGCTAGAAAGTTTTCTTCCCAATCCAGCCTTGGCGGGAATGACAGAATGAAGATAGGAGTTTAAAGAAAGAGGAAAAACAAGGGTCCAGCTCCATATGTTAATGGATCAGTAGTTATGTGCTAGTGTCATGGTCCTCCAAAGCCCGAGGCCTAAGTGAGAAAATGGAAGAACGTCAAGGCTTGTGTCCCAGGGTTCAAATCTCAGTTCCAGGTACTGTAAGGTGTCAAGCAAGTGGAGACCTACTAGGTCCCTGTCCACTGAAGGCATCCTGGTCACAGCACAGGCTCTGAGAAATTGTTGAGTAGCAAACAAAATTCTTCCCATAGGAGCTTTTGAAGTTGATTAGCTAGAGAACTGTACACCCAATGCCAAGAGAAGCTATTCTATACACTTAGGTTAAAATGAGGTTTTTTGTTGCTGGCCTGCAACAGACACCCTCAGAGGCTCTTGCTTTCTACCTGCATACCACTATCAAATCAAGGATAAGGTGGTCTCAGAATTGTTAGTCACAAACAATGTCAGCACACACACACAGTCACATCATGCTACATAGGGGTATCCCTCTTGAAGATAAAACCTGCAGAGTTAGTTCTTAACTCTGGACTTGATATCCTGCCTCTGGACTCAGTCATCCAAAAATTGCTGTCCACACCACTTGGTTTTCCAGTGTCATCCAGGTGTGCCTTGGGCACAACTTTACTGTTGCCTTGCAGTGATGTTCTGAGTGTGTCAGAAAAGCCTTACATTAGAATATTGCTCCTTTTTGTGGGCAATCACTTCCAAAGGAGATTCAGAAGAAAGTCTCTTCAACCATTGGAATCTCTAGAAGGCCACAAACTTAGCAGCCACTTTTTCAAATGTCCCAGCTCTCCTAAATGGAAGGACACATTTAGATCTTGATAGAATCACACATTAAAGAATGGCTCCAGGGGTAGTTTCTAAAGGAGCAGCCCTGGCTTCAGAGATTTCAGGCCAGAGGACTATGGCTCCCATGGCCTAGGTAGACAGACCAGGACTATGGTAACTAGGTGGGGCCAGGGATTGTTTGCCATCACCATGGAGATAGGCTCCAGAATTTGGGAGCAATGCATATGAAAGGTTGAGAGCAGGAGATAGGAAATAAGAGGTAATAGGCCAAAGGCTACATTCTGACCAGCTGGGTCTTCACCTCAGGACTCTTGATGGATTTGGGATTCTCATCATTCACAACCTGGAAGAGAAACAACTGTCAATAGAAACAACCGGTAATATGTGGCAGACAGAGGATTCCTCCAGATGGAGAAACTCTTTGTACATACAGACAGGACAACCCCATGAACTTATTTTCCAGTTTCCTGAAGCTGCTGTTAGAGACCTTCAGACCTTCATGGAAGAATGCCCAGGATTGAGTCATGAAATGTGTGTCTCAGTACAAGGTTTGTTAGAGATTGAGCAAGAGGAAACCAAAGGGTCACTGTCCTACTTAAAGCAACCTGGCCACCGAGTGGACCCCTGAGATATCCCCACAGTAGGCTTGATGCTTTAGTCCTAGAACAGATTTTGAGGTCCAGAGAAGAGTGCACCCAGGATGAGGTGGCTATTCCGGACTCTGAGGGTCAAACGCTGAATCCTAGTGCTTCTCTTTTTTTGGCTAGCCTGTTACAAACACACTTGGAAGCTGTTGCTCTCTACTTGCATACATCTTTCAAATCAAGGACAATATGGAGCTGATCCCATGATTACACATCCATAAACAATGTCAACACACACACACCACATCAGGCCAACTTGTGAGTATCCTTTCTTCAGAACAAAACTAGCAGGGACAGCTCCTTTTTGTTTTGGCTCAATATCTTGCCTATTGCCTCAGTTAAAAAACTATTAATATACTACACCACATAAATTTCCAGCGTCCGTTGGATATGTCTTATGGCACAACAGTATCACTGGCTTCCAGTGGGGTTCTGAATATAAAGACCAAGTTTTAAAACAAGACCTGGGATATTACTCCCAATCATATCTTTTATATATATGGTCTTGTTTTCATTTAAAATACTAACTTGTAAACAGTTCTTTTTTTTTTTTTTGTAAACAGTTCTATAGTGATTTTCTCTAGAATATTCTTGTAAATTCTAGAATAATCTGGGAGCCAAGTTAAATGCAACCAAAAAGAAAGTAGAATGTGATATGTTCCTTCTGATTTATATGTTACAGGGCTATATATGAAAATAAAAATGCAATAATTGAGGCTACCTTCTTTCATAGGCTTCCAACAATATGTTATACTACAATCAAAAGGGAAAAACTCTGAAATGAACATCAGTGTACAAGTCTCCTTTTGTGCCTCAGCTATCATTTTCTCGGTATAAATTACAAGCAGTGGACTAGCTTGGTCATATGGAATTTCTATGTTCAGCTTTTTGAGGAAGAAACAAACTGCCTTCCAGAGAGGTTATACCATTGTACAATCCTACCAACAATGTATTAAAGCTCCTATCTTACCACATCCTCTCCAACATTTATTACTTCTTGTCTTGTTAGTCCTTGCCACTGCTATTGGTATGAGATGTTACCTCATTGTCGTATTGATTTGTATCTCTCTTATTACCAGTGACTTGAAACATTTCTTCATGTGTCTGTTGGCCATTCAAATACCTTCCTCTACGAAAGTTATTTGTTGTCCATTTTGTAATTGGTTTATCAGTATTTCTCTTCTGGAGTCCCAGGAATATTCTATAAACTTTCATTATGAGACTCTTGTCCGAGATGGTATTGCCAAGTATTTTTCCCAGTTTGTAGGTTTTCTTTTCACCCTGTTGGAAAAAGTTTTTGATGCACACAATATAATAGGGATTTAATCTTTAGAAGGTCCTATTCATCAATTTTATCCTCTTCAGATTTTGCATTTCTGGCTATATTTTTGCAGTTTCTTTATACCATAGACTAGGCCTTCTAAGCTTGATTCCAGTTTGTCTCTTATGAATGTCATGGTTTTGGATTCACTTCTGGGTCTCTGAACCACCTTGGGTTGATTTTTGTATATAGTGTGAGATGTAGATCCTGTTTCAGCTTTCTGGAGTTGGAAGTCCAGATTTGCCAGCACCATTTGTTGAGGTTGTCATTTCCCCATTTGATAGCTTTGATTTCCTTGTCAAGTATCAGTTGACCATAGATAGCTGGGTCGATTTCTGGGTTCTCAATTCTGTTCCATGGGTCTGTGTGCCTGTCATTGTACCAGCACTGTGTTGTTTTGGTTACTACCACTGTGTAGTAGGTTTTGAGGTTAGGAAGTACTATGCCTCCCATTTCATTTTTGTTTCTCAGAAGCGTTTAGCTTATTCAGGTTTTCTTCGTTCTCCAAATAAATTTGACAATTTCCATTTCGATCTCTTTGAAAAATGAATTTGGTATCTGGATTTGGATTGCATTGAACATGTAGATTACTTCTGGTTAGATTATCACTTTTACAATATTGAGTCTTCCTAACCATGAAGGGTTTTTTTTTGTTGGTTTTTTTTTTTTTCATTTCTTTTAGTCTTGTATTGTGTCTTGCAGAAATGCTCTGTAGTTTTCTTTGTACAGGTTTTTTTGTTTCTCTGGTTAGGTTTGCTACCATGTATCTCAATTTATGGTTGGCTATTGTAAATAGGCTCTTGCTCATATGTTATTTCATGAAATTCTTCTATGCCAGCCAATTCCTTCTGATAAAGTGACTCTGTGTACTCCTCCTATCTTCTTTTAATGTTTCCTGGATCATTTAATATTCTACCCTAAGTATCCTTAAGAATTACCACCCATGGCTTGAATTTGTTTTTTCGACTCCTTCACCTTAAGAAACACTGAGAGAGCTCATCTCTTTTGATTTTCTGACTCCAGCTCTCTGCACATTTCATTATAGTATCTTGCTTTGTCATCCCGGGCTGCCTTTTGAAATTTTCTGTTCAGCTCTTTGATTTCTTCTTTTAGCTTTGGCTTCTCGGCTTTCTAATGCAATATTCAGAGTCTCATCTGACATCCATCTTGGTCTTTTCTCCTTTTTCAGCCTTTGTAATGATCTTTTGCATTCTTTATGGATGATTTTCTTTATATCCCCCCAGAGCTCATTTGGTCTATGCACATTGGTGCTCAAGGCCTCAAACCTGTCCCTGAGATGGTTTTGAAATTCGAGTGGGACAGACTTAAGGTCAAATTTTGGTTCCTGTGGATTTGATTTAATTTTCCTCAACTTCACCTTGAACTTGCATATGAGTAGTTGGTGGTCTGTCCACAATCAGCACCTGGCCTGGTTTCACAGCTTATATTGAGTTTTCCAGCTAGTGTTTTTCACAAATATAATAAATTTTATTCCTATGCATACCATCAGATGAAATTCGAGTGTACAGTCTGCATTTATGTTTCTTATAGAAGGTATTTGCAATGAATAAATCATTGAATGTGCAGAATTGTATCATTCTATCTCCAGCCTCACTTCTCTCACTGAGTCCATGTTTTCCAGCTACTGATCCTTCTTCCCTGTTCCCAACTTTTGCATTCCAGTCACCCATTATTATCAATGCATCTTAATTGCATGTTTGATCAATTTCTGATTACAAAAGTTGGTAGAAATCTGTCATTTCCTCCTCTTTGGTTCTAGTTGTTGGTGCATATATTTGAATGATAGTGGTGTTCACTGGACTTCCTTATATGTGTATGGATATTATCCTGTCACTCACCACTGTGGTGATAAAGGAGGAAATTCAAGTTGCTCTGAAGGAATTGGCAAAAACAAGGCTCCAGGAGTTGACAGCACACCAATTGACATATTTCAACAAAGAGACACTGCCCTGGATGTGCTCACTAAATTGTACCAAGAGATCTGGAGGACAGCCAGCTGGCCAACTGACTGGCAAAGATCAATATTTGTTCCCATTCCAAAGAAAGCTGACCCAACAGTGTGTGGAAATTATGGAACAATATCATTAATGTCACATGCAAGCAATATTCTGCTGAAAATTATCCAAAAATGATTGGAGCAATATGCCAACAGAGAACTGCCAGATGTGCAGGATGGATTTAGAAGAGGTCATGGTACTAGGGATAATATAGCTAATGTTAGATGGATTTTGGCAGAAAGCAGAGAATACCAAAAGAATGTCTATCTGTGCTTCATTGACTATGCAAAAACTTTGACTGTGTGGATCACAAGAAGCTATGGCTGATTCTGAGAAGAAGGGAATCCCAGAACATTTGATTGTACTTATGCACAACGTATACTTGGATCAAGAGGCAGTTGTCAGAACAGAGCAAGGAGACACTACATGGTTCAAAATCAAGAAGGGGGTCCGTCAGGGATGTATTTTATCTCCATACCTTTTCAATCTGTATGCAGAACAGATCAGACTCTGTGCTGTATGGGAGGAATGTGGCATCAGGATTGGTGGAAGAGTCATCAACAACCTGTGTTATGCAGATGAAACAAGCTTGCTTGCTGAAACTGAGGAGGACCTGAAGCACTTGCTGCAGAAGGTCAAGGATTGCAGCCTTCAATACGGATTGAAGCTCAACATCAAGAAAACAAAGATTCTCACCATTTTGGTTTACTTGGCTCCATACTCTTGGTAACAGCAACCAGGAAATCAAGAGATGAACTGCACTGGGAAAGTCATCTGCCAGGGATCTCTCAAGAGTAATTAAGAGCAATGATGTCAAGCTGGAGACAAAGGTGCACCTGATCTGGGCTATCATCTTTGCAATTACATGCTATGCATCGAAGAGCTGGACAGTGACTAGGGATGATAGAGAATTGATGTCTTTTAACTATGATGCTGGAGAAGAGTGTTTAATATACCATGGATTGCTAGGACCCCAAGCAGGTTTGTCCTGGAGAAGGTAAAGCCAGAATGCTCCCTGGAATCAAGGATGCTGAAGCTTCGTCTGACATATTTTGGGCATGTTGCAAGGAGGGACTGGACCTTGGAACAGGACATCATGTTTGGGAGAGTGGAGGGACGGCGCAGGAGAGGAAGACTCTTGATGAGATGGATCGATTCTGTGATTGGGGTGGTGGGAATGAGTGTGTCAGAAATGGTGAGGTTGGCACAGGATAGAGCAGCATTTAGGGTTCTTGTACATAGGGTCACTATGAGTAGCAATTGACTCAATGGCAGATAACAACAACAAAAATTGTAAATAGTATTGCTTTCTTGATGTCCTTCTCTGAGTTATATTTGTTACTGTAGAGGAATCTTACTGATTTTTAGATATTGATCTTATCTTGCCACTCTACTAAATTGGACTACTAACTCTAATAGGTTTTTGTTGAATCTTTGAGGTTTTCTGTATATACTATCATATCATCTGCATAGAGTGACAGTTTTACCATTTATTTACCAATCTGGATGCCTTTTATTTCCTTCTCTTGTCATATTGTCCTAGCATGCTCTTCCAGTACAATATTAAATAGAAGTGGGGACGGTGGGCATACTTGTCTGATCCCTGTTCTCAAGGAAAATTCTTTTAGTCTCTCTCCGTTGAGAATGATGTTGGCTCTTGGCTTTGCATATACTTTTCACCATGTTGAGGAAATTCCCTTCTATTCCAATTTTGCTCAGTCTTTGTTAGAAATGGGGTTTGGATTTTGTCAATTGACTTACTGCATCAATTGCTTAGATCATATGGTTCTTGTTATTTACTTTGTTAATATAGTGAATTATGTTGATTGTTTTTCTAATATCAAACTATTCTTGCTTACCTGTTATGTATCCCACTTAGTCATGGTGAAATATTTTTTTTATCTGCTTTTAGATTCTATTGTCTAGGATTTTGTTTCTTCTATATTCATGAGAGATATTGGTCTGTAGCTTTCTTTCTTGGTAATATCTTGGCCTGGTTTTGGTATTAGGGTTATGATTTCTTCAAAGAATGGCTCTAGAAGTGTCCCTTCTTTTTCAATTTTTTTGAAATAATTTAAGTAGAATTGGTGATACCAATGTTCATAGCAGTGTAATTCACCATTGGAAGAACATGGAAACAGGCCAGATATCCAACCGCAATCTACTGGATTGAGAAATTATGGTAAATTCATATAATGGAATACTACACAGCATGAAGGAGAAACGAATTTGTAAATTATTATCTAACTGGGGAGGGACTGGAGAGCATTATGCTAAGTGAACTAACTCAATTCCCCAAGGACAAATACTGTATAAAACCATTATTATAGAATGAGTATGAGTACACAAAAGTGGGGAGGTGGAGGAAGAGGGGTGAAGATGTGCGAGGAGAGGTAATTAATCATGGGGTCATACAATTTGATGGGTGGCAGGGGTGATAGAAATGGAAAGGATCTGATATGAAATATAATGCATTCAAATTTTATAAATAAACTACTACAAAAGTAATGTCAAATAGAACATACGCAGATGATTGTATGAAACACAATATAAATGAAAATTGTATAAAACAATGTATATGAATTAAGCATATTGTATTATGTTAGATATTTTTATAGGTATTATTCCATGAAAATGAAGAAAAATATTTTAAAAAGAAAATACCCCAATAAAAGGGAAAAACCAATCAATTGGCATTTCTGAAGCTGAAGGAACTGAAGAACAAATTCAAGCCTCAAGTGTCAATACTTAAAGACACTGAAGGCAGAATGTTAAATGACCCAGGATGCTTGAAAATAAGACAGATGGAGTATTTGCAGGCAGGGCCGCTTGAGTAAGGAAGACATTGAACGAATGGTCCAGGAGGCTGAGAAGTACAAAGCTGAAGATGAGAAGCAAAGAGATAAGGTGTCTTCTAAGAATTCCCTTGAGTCTTACGCATTTAATATGAAAGCAACAGTTGAAGATTAAAAGCTTCAAGGCAAGATCAATGATAAGGACAAGCAGAAGATCCTTGACAAGTGCAATGAAATTATCAACTGTGTTGATAAGGATCAGACTACAGAAAAGGAGGAAAACTGCATGGTTCAAAATTGGGAAGGGCGTACGCCAGGGATGCATCCCATCTCCATACCTTTTCAACCTATATGCAGAACAGATTATCCGGGAGGCTGGGCTCTATGAGGAGAAATGTGGGGTCAAGATTGCTGGACGATTTATCAACAATCTGCGTTATGCAGATGACACAACCCTGCTTGCTGAAACTGAAGAGGACCTGAAGCGCCTGCTGCAGAGTGTCAAGGACTGCAGCCTCCAATATGGATTGAGGCTCAATGTCAAGAAGACAAAGATTCTCACCACTGGACCAATCGGCAGCATCAGGATGGATGGTGAAGAGATTGAGATTGTACACAGCTTTAGTTTGCTTGGCTCTGCAGTCAACAGTCTTGGCACCAGCAGCCAGGAAATTAAAAGGCGCATTGCCATGGGAAAGTCTGCTGTTAAGGACCTCTCCAAAGTACTGAAGAGCAATGGTGTCTCTCTGGAGACTAAGGTGCATCTGATACAGGCCATGGTCTTAGCAATCACTCGTTATGCATCAGAGAGCTGCACAATGACCAAGGAGGATAGAAGGAGAATTGATGCCTTTGAGCTGTGGTGCTGGAAAAGAGTATTGAGAATACCATGGACTGCTAGGAAAACAAACCGATTTGTCCTGGAAAGGGTTAAACCAGGTGGCTCCTTGGAGGCAAGGATTCTGGGGCTCCTTCTAACATATTTTGGACATGTTGTGAGGAGAGACTGGTCCTTGGAGAAGGGCATCATGCTTGGTAGGGTGGAGGGACAGCGCAGGAGGGGAAGGCCCTCTATGAGGTGGATTGATTCAGTGACTAGGGTAATTGGGATGGGAGTGTCAGAGACAGTGCGATTGGCACAGGACAGAGCAGAGTTTAGGGCTGTTGTACATAGGGTCTCTATGAGCGACTCTACGGCACATAACAACAACAACAACATACCAAAAATAATTGACTGCTACAGAAGAATTTGATGAAAAAATATCTGCTCAAGAAGTAATGGTGATAAAGCAGAAAGTTCAAGCTGTTCAGAAGTAATTGGCAAAAAAACAAAGCCCCAGGAATTGATGGCATACCAGCTGGGATGTTGCAGCAAACTGATGACGACCTGGATGTGCTTACCAGGTTGTGCCAAGTAATCTGCAAGACAACTTGGCCAGCTAACTAGAAGAGATTCATATTTATTCCCATTTAAAAAAAGTTAACATTACAGAGTATGAGAATTATCAAACAATATCACTATCACACACAAGCAAAACACTGCTGAAGATTATCTGAAAACAACTGGAACAATTCATCGACAGAGAACTACCAGAAATACAAGCTCAGTAGAAGGGGCTGTGGCACTAGAGACATTATTACCGGTATAATATGGATCTTGGCTAAAAGCAAAGAATACCTTTAAATTCATATCCTCTGAAAGCCTACTGCAGTATTCTCAGTAGATATACATATCAACAACTATAGTTTGGTCTGATCAGAATGTTAACTTGGATATTAATGAACTCTGAAGATTAATAATCCATGGGCTCAATCACATGTGCACATAAGAGTAATTGAAGTAAAAGGACGAATAATGCATAAGACTATTATTGTAAGAATTCAGAAATAACTAATAAAACGTGTATGGGAACTCAAGGGTGGAATGGGTGGGGGAGGATGGGGGAGGATTGATAGGGGCAAAAGTACAGGATTGCACAGTTTGGTGAGTGGAGAGAGGGGGAAGAGAAATGGGAAGGATAAGGGCAAAAAGACAAGGTAATGATGGGCCAGGTTGAATGGTGAATAATTATATAAAACATGCATGGCAATGATTGTATGAAACCCAATATGAATGAAGACTATTGTGAAACAAAATATATACGAACATTGTAAGCAAACCAAGGTGGGGGGGTGGACAAGTAATTGAAATATATTTTTCTGTTATTAGTTTAGTTAACTGAGTTAACTCCAACTCATGAAAATCTTATGTGTGCAAGGGAGAACTACAAAGGTGATAACCTTTTGGAAGCAGATTATCAGGCATTATTAAGTCCTAGAGCTTCTGAGTAAATTCCAGTCTCTCCTCTTTCAATTAATACTCTTGTGTCTAATCTCATATCATTCAGAGACTCCACTAGGAGAATGCTTATAGTAGCCCCTTGGTTTCCACCCTAATCACACACCCTTCTTTCCCTCACCAGCCACTCACTTTGAGATTGTTATTAAGTAGCTGTAAAAAAAGTAAGAGCCACATGGGGATGGCCATGACTGACCTTTACCAGCCTTCCAGAGGAGAACTGTTCCCTTGTCAACAGCATCAGCATCACAAAACTAATTCACGTGAGGTCAGACTTGTTTCCCTACACTCCCATACATTTCTACTCAACACCATTCTTACTGTTTCCCAGGTCCAAAATCTGCTATGATAGCTCCCAGGCCACATAGAACCATATTGGAGAAATCAAACTGTTATAATCCAGATTAGTAGCTGAATGCAGTTAGGACAACTTCTAAAATGTGCTCCCAGGTACCTCAGCCTTGAGCCTCATGGCTTTTGGCTAGTGTTAAAAAGTTATCAGTCCTACCAATATAGGCTTTGCCTTCTTCACCAAATTGTCCAACAAAATTAGGTAAAGGCTCTTAGCTTAGCTCTAGTTCTGTCCACAGAGAGGGAGGGACAATAGCTTACCCTGACTTCAGTCTTGCTGATCCCCTGCTTCGGCTATGGCAGCTGTAGGCATAAGGTGTAGCTGGAGCAGGAATGTCTGGTCCTGAAACACGTCTTATATTCTCTTGCTTATTCACTGGTGGGGATGGTCTAATCTGTTACTGGAGCCCCTCAAATTTTTGATGAGACTAGTCAATCCCCTTGTGCAATGATGAGATAATCAGCCCACTGATAGGCTAACATGCTCTATTTTCCCACCCATCCATATGGTTAAGTCAGATTCAACAGTTAAGAAATTTATATTGAAAGATAAACTCCACAGTAATTAAAAAAGGAGTCCATCCATAGGCTATGGAGAGTTAGGAAGATAACACCATAGAGTCATAAAATCATTGATACGGTGTTAGAAGTTTTCAAAATGGCTTTTCTAGCCATTGCTTTAGTACCCTCTGATTGTGTGATTTCTGGCTACCTCAACTTCAGACACATAGGTTACCACTGATTAGCTTCTTTTATATCATCAATAGCTGTGAAGCCAATATAAGAGACTGAGCTGACTAGACTGTAGACAGGCTGCAGCAAGATATAGATTTACAAAGCCCTGAAGACGGAGCTTGAGTTAAAGGTTAAGCTTGTTTGACAGTTGAAGGTAGAACTGACTTGTGACCACTATGAGACAAAGCTTGCTGGATGATTGAGTAAACCAGAGGCTTCTTGCATTTGTGCTGCTCGAATGATCCTGGACTTTCATTTGTTGACAGAGAAGCTGTCAAACTTACTGAGGAGTAGTAGCTTGCTGTTAATCTGGCTTGGGTCTGTGGTTCAATATAGCATGGATTTTCACTGTGTGGTATTCTTTGCCTATACTACATCCTAACCTGTGTCCTTAATAAGTCGCAAAATTTAAGTAAAGTTAAGTCTGTGAATCCATTTACCAAAAACATCAGACTCAGTGAATAGTAGAAGTAGACATAGGGACATGGAAAGTCATGTCTGACCATGTAGCTATTTGTTTGGTAGTGTAGATGTTATTGATTGGGAGAGTTCCCCTTTGCGTAGATACTAGAGGTTAGACTTCATCGTCCCTAAGCTGTCCACATTGTTCTTGGTCATTTTTCAAGGTCTCCATCAACCACTCACCTTTCCTGGAAGCAATAAAATTTGAAGGCATCTTTTCAAGAGTCTTAAATCTCTGAAATGAGAAGCCATGGTTCCATTGGCTCAATTGCATGTCAACAAATGACTCCATAGTGTGAATTCATAGAGAAGTTGTCCTGACTTCAAGAGCTTTCAGGCTAGACCACTAAGGCAGTCCTGAAGGATAGTCAATGGGCGTGGCTAGGGATTGTTTATCCGTCACCATGGAGATTGACCTCAGAATTGAGGGGTATGGCTTATGAAAGGCAGAGGCCAAGAGACTGGAGGCAAGAGACAAGAAGGCCAAGGCCACATTGTGAAAAGTTTTTACCACAACGCTTCTTTAACCCATTTGGGATGTTCATAACTGCCATCTGTAAGAAATTTCTTTGTTTCAGACACCTGAGCCAAAGTGGATGGAACAGAAAGGATTCCTACCTATGAAGAAATTCTTTCACACAGACGCCGTACTTCCATGAAACTCTGGTCCACTCTCTTAAGGCTGTATTTGGAGGCACTCAATGACCTCCATACTTGACTTCTTTTTCTCCCTCTCTTGTAGTAGCTACAAAGACTTCTCCCTACTCCAGATTTAGGAGGGACTACAGAATGAAGAGTGGGAATTAAAAGACAAGAAGGATGGCAAGTGCTGGTGACACTGGTATCCTGATGCTAATGAAACAATGAAGACATGCTAGTGTGGTGGCTGTCCAAATTCTGAGGTCTAGGTCAGGAAAAGGAAGAATGCCCAGCACTGTGTCGTAGACTACGGGTCTCAGTGCCTATTGGCACTTCAGGTATCAGCACCTACCTATTGTAAGGTACTGAGCAAGTGGAGACCTACTGAGTTATTATCTCACTAAAGAAAACCTGTCCAGAGAACAGAAACTGAAAATTTCCGTAGCATGAGGCTTTTTTTCTTAGAAGAGTTTTTGAGGTTATCAGGCTGGAGAAAAGTACACCCAATGTCAAAAATAGCTACTCAGGGACTCCACTCAGAAGCTGGGTTCTATTGCTCTTCATTTCTTGGCAGGTCCGCAACCCAAGCTCTCCAAGGTTCATTCTGTACTCATGCCTGCGACTTTCAAATTAGGGACAGCATGGAGCAGTTCTCAAGATCATACAGTAATAAGCAATACTAACACATACACAGACACATACACTCACTCTACATACATGTCACATCAAGCCCATTTGTGGGTCACTCTCTTGACAAAACCAGCTGAAACACCTCCTTTGTGTTGGGACCTGACAACCTACCTTTGTCCTCAGTCACCTGAAAAGTTCAGTCCACCTCATATGGGTTTTCTGTGTCCCTCGGATATGTTTTAGCGCAGAGCCATACCATTGGCTTCCAGTAAGATTCTGAGTGGACTGGTGAATAACTACATCAGCAACCAGGTTACTGTTCCTTGTTGTCAGCCAGTCACTTGGAATGAGGAGCAGAAGAGCCTCCATCATTCATTGGAATATCTGAGAGTGCACGAACTGGCAGGCACGTTTTCAAGTCTCACAGCTCCTTTAAATGGGAGTTCTTGGCTTCCTTTGGCTAAATAGCATATCCATGAATGATTCCATTTAATAGGCTTTTCTAGAAGCATCTTTGACCTTAGTGTATTCAGGAAAGATCATTATTACTGTCCAGGTCTAGCCAGGTTAGGAGGATGGCCACTGGGCGGGGCCAAAGATTATTTACAATCACCACAGAGATGAGCTCCAGAACTTGGGAGTGGGGCTTAAGAAATGCTGAGGAGAGGGGGAAAGAGGGAAGGAGGTGGAATGCTTAGGGCTACATTCTGATCAACTAGGTGTTACAAGACCCCACTGGCCAACTTGAGATGTTCATTACTGTCATTTGGAAAAGAACTCATTTTAGGCAATTGGGCCAGCCTGGATTCCTATAGATGGAGAAACTCCTTCAGGCAGACAACATAACTCCACAAATCTCTTTTCTACTTTCTTGAAGCTGCCCTTTGGAGATCTTGAAATAGCTTCATCCCTGATGGCTACTTCTCCCACTCTTTTGTAGTTGGGAAGATTTCTCCCCAATCCAGCCCTGGCAGGGATGATGGAATGAAGAATAGATTAAAGAAAGGGGAACAATAGGTCCAGCTCCAGTGACACCTGTCTCCAGATGCTAATCGATCAATAGATCAATACTTATGAGCCAGTGTCATCATGGCACTCCAAAGTCTGAGGCCTATGTTAGGAAATGAAAGAATGCCAGACCCATGTCACAGGATTCAGATTGCAGTATCAAGCAAGAGGCAACCTACAGGGTCCCTGCCCATTAGGCATCCTGGTCACAGCACGGGCTCTGTGAAATCATCTCAGTAGACATGAGGTGTTCTCATTAGAGTTTTTGAGGTACATTTTCTATTGAAGAGTATACACCAAGAGCAACTATTCTGGACACCCAGGTTAAGAGGATGAGTTTTATTGCTGCTGATTCTTTGGGTGGCCTGCAACAGATGCTCTCAAAGGCTTTTGCTTTCTGCCTGCATACCACTCTCAAATTAAGAATAACATGGAGTGCTCAGATCAGTAGCCACACACAATGTCAACACACACACACAATCACAAGATGCCATTTATGGGTGCCCCTCTTCAAGATAAAACCTGCAGAGTTAGTTCCTTTGTGTTTGGCATGACATTCTGCCTCTGGCTTCAGTCATCCAAAAAGTGCAGTCCACACCATTTGGTTTTCCAGTCGCATTCAGATGTGCCTCAGGGCAAAACTTCACTGTTGGCTTGCAGCGAGATTCCGTGTGTGCAGGCCAATTCTTATGTTAGAAATCAGGATATTGCTCCTTTCAGTGGGCCATTCACTTCTCAAAGACATTCAGAAGGAAGGCTCTTCAACTGTTGGATACTCCAAGAGGCCACAAACTTAGCAATCACTGTTTTAAATGACCCAAACTCTACTAAGTTGGAGGTCAGGCTTCCCTTAGCTGAATCACACATCATGGAATGTCTCCATGTGTGAGTTTTAGGAGAAGCAGCCCTGGATTCAGAGCTATCAGACCAGAGGACTATGGCTGTCATGGCCTAGGAAGACAGACCAGGAGTAACTAGATGGGGCCAGGGATAGTTTATCATCACCATGGATGTGGACTTCAGAATTTGAAGGCTAAGTTTATGAAAGGTGGAGAAAAGGAGACAGGAAGTAAGAGGTAATAACCCCAAAGCTACCTTCCAGCCAGATGAGTGTTTACCACAGGACTCTTTTGATGGACTTTGGATTCTCATCATCCACAACCCAGAAGAGACGCAGAGGGTTCCTACATATGGAGAAACTCTTTCGGCATTCATACATCACTGCTCCATGAACTTCTTTCCCACATTTCTGAAGCTGCCTGTAGAGACTTTCAGACCTTCAGGGAAGATTTCCCAGGAGTGAGATGTGAAATTTGAGTCTCAATGCCAGGTTTGTTAGAGATTGAGTCAGAGGAAACCTTAAGGAAGTCTGGCAAAAAAGAGCAGAACCCTGAGATTATCCCCAGTAAATAGGCATGATGTGTCAGTGCTAAAACAGATTTTGAGGTCCATTTGCTGGAGAAGAGTGAACCTGGCACAGAGAGGGTCTACTGGCACTGACAGTCAAAAGCTCGGTTTTAGTGCTTCTCTTTTCTTGCTTGGGCAGCTTGTTAAAAGCACCCTCACAGGCTCTTGTTCTCTACCTGAAAATCACTTTCAAACTAGAAACAATGTAGAGCTGATCTCATGATTGCACATCCATAAAACATGCAAACAAGCACACACTACACACACATGACACATTAAGCCAACTTGTGAGTATGACTTCCTGAGGACAAAACTAGCAGGGACAGCTCCTTTGTGTTTGGGCCCAATATCTTTCCTGTGACCTCAATCAGCTAAAATCACATCCTATACCATATAAATTTCCATTTTCCCTCAGATGTGTCATATGGCACAACAGTAACAGTGGCTTCAAGTGATAATCTGAATGGGAAGACCAAGTCTTATATCAAGAGCTGGAATAATACTAATCATTTATGTTATATATATATGGTTCTGCTTTCACTTAAAATAGTAACCATTTTAAACAGTTCTATAGGATTTGATCTAAAATCTATGATAAATTTTTAAATTGGGTTATTTTGGAGCCAAGCTAAATGTAGCAATCCTAAATTAGAATGTGAAAGTCCTATCTGATGTCTATGTGACAGGACATATATGAAAAGAAAAATGCAGTAATTATGGATATCTTCTTTTAGGCTTCCAACAATATGTTGGACTATTATTAAAGGGACTAACTCACATAACATCTCTTAAGCTAAAGGAACTGAAGAATAAATCCAAGCCTCAAGTTGCAGGTCTTAAGGAAGACAAAATGTTGAATGACCCTGGAAGCATCAAAAGAAGATGGAGGGAGGAGACAGGAGCATTATACTAAAAAGAATTGGCTTATACATAAGAATTTAATGAAACAATATATGATCAAGAAGTAATGGCTGTGAAGGAGGACGTTCAAGTTCCTTTGAAGGTATTGGCAAAAAACAAAGCCCCAGGAACTGATGGCATACCAACTGACAAGTACTGTCCTGGATGTGCCCTCCAGGTTGTGCCAAGTAATTAGGGGGACAACTACCAGGCAAACTGACCAGAAGAGATCCACATTTATGCCTATTAAAAAAAATAGAAAAGGTAACCTCACAGAGAATGGGAAATATTGAACACACAAGAAAACCCCTGCTGAAGATTATCTAAAAACAACTAGAACATTACTTTGACAGAGAAAATCATTGATACAGTGTTAGGACTTTTCAAAACGTCTTTTCTAGCCATTGCTTTAGCACCCATTGGGTATGTGATCTCCAGCTGCCTCAACTTCAGACACATTGGCTCACCACTGGTCAGTGTTTTTTATATTATCAACAGCTGTGAAGCCAACAAAGACATTGAGCTGAATAGACTGTAGAAAAAATGTGGTAAGGTATAACCTGATGGAGCTCTGAAGACAGAGCCAGAGTTACAGGTTAAACTTGCTGAATAATTGAAGCAAAAGCTGATTTGTGACCATTATGTGACAAAGTTTTCTGGATGATTGAGGAAATAAAAGATTTCTTGCATTTGTGTTGCTAGACTGGAACTGGACTTTAGGTTGTTGACTGAGAAGCTGTCAAACTAATCGAGGAATTGTGTCTTATTATTTGTCAGGTTTAGGGCTGCTGCTCAGTATATCATGGACTTTCACTATGTGATATTCTTTGCCTATTCCACCTTCCAACCAATTCCCTTAATAATCTTACAGCTTGAGTAAAGTCAAGTCTGTGAGTCTGTTTGTCACAAACATTGGACTCAGTGATTAGTTGAAGTAGGCACAGGAGCATGGGGAGTCATGTCTGACCTTGTAGCTATTTGTCTGATTGTATGAATGTTATTGATGGGGATAGTTTCCCTTTGTGTAGTTAGTAGAGGTTGGACTTCATCTTCCCCACGCTGTCCACATTGTTCTTGCTCATTTTGCAAGGTTTCTATCAACCACTGAACTTTCCTGCAGGCCATAAAATAGGAAGGCATCTTTTCAAAAGCCCCACATCTCTCAGGATAGATCAGTGTTTAGGGCTATTGTACATAGGATTGCTATGAGTCGCTAGTGACTCGATGGCCCATAACAAAAAAAAAAACAAAAAACTACCAAATTTCTACAAAAGAAGCCAGGCTTCCATTGGCTTAACTGCATGTCAAAAAATCACCCCATTGCATTCATTTATAGTGAAGCTGTCCTCAATTCAGAACTTTCTGGCAAAACCACTATGGCAGGCCAAAAGGATGATCAATGGACGGGGTTAGGGATTGTTTACCATCACCATGGAGACTAACTCAGTATCTTAGGGGTATGGCTTATGAAAGACAGAGGGCAGGAGGTAGGGGGCAAGAAGCAATAAGTCCAAGGACACATTGTCACAAGGTAGATCTATAGCACAACAATTCTTTAACCCATTGAGGATGCATATCACTGCCATCTATCTTTGTTTCAAACAATTGAACCAGCCTGGGTGGAACCTAGAGGATTCCTACCTATGGAGAAAGGTCTTCAGACAGACACCTCATATCCATGAGCCTCTTTTTCACTCTCCTAAAGGTGCCTTTGGAAACATTCAAGGATCTCATCCTTGTCTTTTTTTTCTCCTTCACTGTTCTCCACAACTCAAGCTTAGGAGGGACTCACACAATGAAGAGTGGGAATTAAACGAGGAGAAGGGTGGCAAATGCCAGTGACACTGGTGTCCTGCTGCTAATGAACAATGAAGATGTGCTGGTGTGGTGGCTGTCCAAAGTCTGAGACTTAGGTCAGGAAAAGGAAGAATATCCAGGACTGTGTTGCATGGTTCTGGTCTCAGTGCCAGCTATTGTAAGGTACTGAGCAAGTGGAGACCTACTGGGTTGCTGTCCCACTAAAGAAAACCTGTCCACAGAACAGAAACTGAAAATCTCCACAACTGGCATAAGGCATTTTTCCTAGAAGAGTTTTTGAGGTAAACAGGCTAGAGAAGAGTATACCCAGTGCCAAAAGTAACTACTCAGGGACTCTATTCAGAAGCTGAGTTCTATTGTTCTTCATATCTTGGCTGGCCTGCAACCCAAACTCTCCAAGGTTCATACTCTATACCTATTTACCACTTTTAAATTAGGGACAGCATGGAGCAGAGCTCAAGATCGTACTTTAATGACCAATCCAATAATACACACATACACACACACACACTACACATTAAGGCAACATGTTAGTTCCCTCTTTACAAAACCAGTCGAAACAATTCCTTTGTGTTAGGGCCTGACAACATACCTATGGCCTCAGTCATCTAAAAGGCGAGTTTTCTGGGTTCCTTGGATATGTCTCTGGGTACAGTCATACCATTGGCTTCCAGTGAGGTTCTCAGTAGACTGGCCAAGCCTTATATCGGTGACCAGGATATTGTTCCTTTCTGTCAACCAGTCACTCTGAAATGAGCAGAAGGACATCTACCACTATTGGAATCTCTGAAAGTCCACAAATTGGCAGTCTCCCAGCTCTTTTAAATGGGAGACCAAGCTTCTCTTGGCTAAATCACACATCCATGAGTGATTCCATTTAGTCAGCTTTTCTTGAAGCATCCCTGACTTCAGGGCTTTCAGGCAAGATCAGTATGACTATCTGGGTTTATGTAGTCAGGCCAGGAGGATGACCACTGGGAGGGGCCTGGGATTGTTTACCATCACCATGGAGATGAGCGCCAGAACTTGGGGGTGGGGCTTATGAAAGGCTGAGGGCAAGGAACAGAGGGCAGGAGGAGAAGGCTGGGCTACATTCTAGTCAGCTACTTGTTACGGGACCCCTTTGGTCAATTTGGGGTTTTAATCACTGTCATCTGGAAGAGATCTCTACATTTCAGACAACTGAGCCAGTGTGGGTGGTATGCAGAGAAATCCTACAGATGGATAAAGTCCTTCAGATACACAACATAACTCCACAAACCTCTTTTCTACTTTCTTGAAGTTGCCTTTGGAGATCTTGACATCTATCTCTCCCGCTCTTGTAGTAGCTGGCAAGATTTCTCCCCAATCCAGCCCTGACAAGGATGACAAGAATGAAGAATAGGAGTTTAAAGAAAGAGGAAGTACAGGGGTCCAGTTGCAGGTACTGATGGATCAATATTATGTGCTAGTGTCATGCTACCAAGCCAAAGTATCTCTGAGTCACCAATGGCTCAATGGCACTTAACAATAACAACATAGAGCTTTGTTGGCCTAGAGGACAGAAAGTGATGGTACTAAGCCAAAGGTGGTGATTTTAATCTTTGGCCCTCAGGCCTGATTTTTAATTGTTTTTGGTCAAACATTCTTTTAAGTGGTATAGCACTGGTCTGTCCACTTGCTGTACAGAGGTAACTCTTGGATGCTATGATGCTAAACATTGTGAGACAGATGTGTCAAATGTGATAATGGTTACCCATGGTGGACAGTGTTTGGTGGAGCTCGCCAATTAAAAACTTGGAAGCAGGAGTGGCATCCACTTCTGAAACAGCTTGCCTCCGGAAACTCTATGAACTTGGAGAAACAATGAAAGTTGTACAAGTATTCAGGTGTTTTGTTCATAGGGTCATTATGAGTCATCAATGACTCAATGCACTTAGAACAACATGTCAAACAAGTGGGAACTTACTAGCAAAAAGAATGGGGCCTGAGAAATCATTGCAGTAGGCAAAGACTTTCTTCCCATAAGAGTTTTAGAAGTTGCCATCAGGGTTGGGGTGAGGCTCAGAAAAACTGGGTAAATTATGTATACTGCATTGAAACAGATGAGGGAGAGAACAGTTTAATAGCAATATATGATTGGGTATTATGATTATGACAAGAGTCCAGAATGAAGGTTGCGTAGTGGAGTGTACTCGGTACTGGGGTTGTGGGAGAGATTGTATACCAATGAAGGAATTTTTCTTTTTAAAGAGAAGAGCAAATGGGGTGGGGTGGGGGGAGAAGTGGGCAGCGAGAAAAATGCAACAATGAATGAATGGAAATCCAAAATTTCTGCAAATGTTCATTAAAATTAATAAAATTTAAAAGTAGTTTTTGAAGTTGAATAGCTAAAGAAGCGTACACCCAACTCCATGAGCAGCTATTCTATACACTTGACTAAGAAGATAGGTTTTTTTGTAACTAATTCTTCCAGTGGCTTGCAACAGATACCCTCGGATTTTCTTCCTTTCTTCCTGCATACCACTTTCAAATAAAGGATAACATGGAGCAGGTCTCAAGATCGGTAGTCAAGAACAATGCCAACCCAGACACACACACCCCCACACACACAGTCACCTCGTGCCATTTATGAGTACCCCTCTTGAAGAGAAAACTTGCAGAGTCAGTTCCTTTGTGTTTGGACATGACATTCTGCTTCTGGACTCAGTCATCCAAAAAGTGCTGTCCACACCACCTGGTTTTCCAGTGTCATCCAGGTGTGCCTCAGGGCACAACTTTACAGTTGGCTTCCAGTGACATCCTGAGTGTGGCAAAGCCTTACATTAAAATCAAGATATTCCTCCTTTTTTGTGGGCCAGTCAATTCCCAAAAGTGCTCAGAAGGAAGTTTCTTCAATCATTTCACTCTCTGGGAGACCACAAATGTAGCAGGCACCTTTTCAAATGTTCCAACTCTACTAAATGGGAGGCAAGGCTTCCCTTGGCTGAATCACACATCAAGGAACGGCTCCGGATGTGGGTTTCTAGAGGAGCACCCCTGGCTTCAGAGCTTTCAGGCCAGAGGACTGTGGCTGCCATGGCAGCCAGGACTATGGTAACTAGGTGGGGCCAGGAATTGTTTATCATCACCATGGAGATGGGCTCTAGAATTTAGGGACAAGGTTTATCAAAGGTTGAAAGCAGGAGAAAGAGAATAAGAGATAATGTGCCCAAAGCTACATTCTGGCCAGCTGGAACTTTACTTCAGTACTCTTTGGGCAGATCGTGGGTTCTCATCATCCATAACCTGGAAGAGACACAATCAGGCAAACCTGTATGGCACACAGAGGGTTCCTATACATGGAGAAATTCTTTCTGTATTCAGATACAACCGCTTCTTTAATTTCTTTTCCAGTTTTCTGAAGCTGCCTTTAGGAACCTTCAGACCTTCAGGGAAGAATGTCCAGGACTGAGTCAAGAAATATGGGTCTCAGTGCCAGGTTCTTTAGAGATTGATTGAGCAAGAGGAATCTCCGGGTCACTGTTCTACTTAAGGCAACCTGGTCACAGAGTAGAACCCTGAGATATCCTCACAGTAGGCTTGATATTTTAGTCATAGAACAAGATTTTGAGGTCCATTTGCTGGAGAGGCGTGCACTCAGCACTGAGAGTGGCTACTGCAGCCCCTAATAGTTAAAAGCTGGGGTCTAGTGCTTCTTATTTCTTGGCCAGCCTGTTACAAACACCCTAGAGGTTCTTGCTCTCTATCTGCATACCAGTTTCAAATCAGGGACAATATGAAGCTGATCTCATGATTGTTGTTGTTGTTGTTGTTGTTGTTGTTAATTGCTGTTGAGTCAAGAAGGAATCATAATGACCCTATGAACAAAATACCTGAAGTCTTTCTAGAACTGTTGTCATTTCTCAAAGTTCATAGAGTTTCCAGAGGCATGTTATTTATGAAGTGGATGCCACTCCTGCTTCCAAATTACACATCCATAAACAATCCTAACACACACAGCCATACACACTACACACACATCTCACATCAGTCCAATTTGTGAGTAAGCTTTCTTGAGGACAAAACTAACAGGGACAGCTCCTTTGTGTTTGGGCCCAATGTCTTGCCTATGGTCCCAGTCAGCTAAAATTCACCTTCTACACTGTATAAATTTCCAAGGTCCCTTGGATAGTTCTCATGGCACAACAGAACCACTGGCTTCCAGTGAAGTTCTGAATGATAAGACAGTCTTATATCAAGAACTGGGGATATAGGCACTGCACACCCATGCCCCCCACTAGGTTCACGCCCTCCTCCACCTCCCAGCAGATCTCAGTCTGTGCACCCAGCCTCTCCTACCATGGCTGCACTTACTCACAACTTGCAATTGCAGAAGCTGCAGCAGTGGCATTGTGAACACGGCTCTGAGCTCAGCCTGCGTCACCTCTTCGACTTGGACAAGGAGTGCTTCAACTGTTTCAGCTTAACCCTCAACACCAACCATGGCCAGATACTATTGGATTACTCCAAGAACCTGGTGACGGCGGAAGTGATGCGGGTGCTGGTGGCCAAGTCCAAGGGAGTGGAGGCCGCCTGGGAACACATGTTCAATGGGAGAAGTTCAACTTCACTGAGGACTGAGCTGTGCTGCATGTGGCACTACAGAACCGGTCAAACACTCCCATTGTGGTGGACATCAAGGATGTGATGCCTGAGATAACAGGGTGCTGGACAAGATGAAGTCTTTCTGCCAGCGTGTCCGAAGTGGTAACTGGAAGGGTTATACAGGCAAGCCCATTACAGATGTGATCAACATAGGCATCAGGGGCTCTGACTTGGGACTCTTTATGGTGACTGAAGCCCTCAAGTCATACCCTGCAGGTGGTTCCCGAGTTTGATTTATCTCCAGTATTGATGGGACCCACATTGCTAAAACCCTGGCTTTGCTGAGCCCCGAGTCCTCCCTCTTCATCATTGTTTCCAAGACTTTTATGAACCAGGAGGCCATCATCAATGCAGAGACGGCAAAGGAGTGGTTCCTCATGTCAGCAAAGGACCCTTCTGCAGTCGTGAAGCACTTCACTGCCCTGTCTACCAACATGACCAAAGTGAAGGAGTTTGGAATTGACCCTCAAAATATGTTTGAGTTCTGGGATTGGGTAGGAGGGTGGTATTCGCTGTGGTCAGCCATTGGACTCTCCATTGCCCTGCACATAGGTTTTGACAACTTTGAGCAGCTGCTGTCTGAGGCACACTGGATGGACCAGCACTTCCGCACTGCACCCCTTGAGAAGGATGCCCCTGTCCTGCTGGCTCTGCTGGGGACCTGGTAACTCAATGGCTTCAGCTGTGAGACTCACTTTATGCTGCTCTATGACCAGTACCTCCACCACTTTGTGCTGCCTACTTCCAGCAGGGTGATATTGAAACGACTGGGAAGTACATTACCGAGTCCGGCATCCCTGTGGACCACCAGACGGGCCCCATCTTGTGGGAGAAACCAGGGACCAATGGCCAGCATGCCTTCTACCAGCTTATCCACCAAGGCACCAGGATGATACCTTGTGACTTTCTTATCCCGTTCCAGACTCCTATGGAATGGGTTGCATCACAAGATCCTTCTGGCCAACTCCTTAGCCCAGACTGAGGCCCTGATGAAGGGGAAGACAAAAGAAGAGGCCTGGAAGTAGCTCCAGAAAACAGGAAAGAGTCCAGAGGAATTGGAAGAGCTGCTCCCACATAAGGTCTTTGAAGGAAATCGCCCAACCAATTCCATTGTGTTCACCAAGCTTATGCCATGTATTCTTGATTGCCGTATATGAGCATAAGATCTTCATTCAGGGAGTCATCTGGGACGTCAACAGCTTCAACCAGTGGAGAGTGGACCTAGGCAAGCAGCTGGCTAAGAAAATTGAACCTACACTTGAGAGCACCAATCCAGTGACTTCTCATGCTTATTCCACCAATGGGCTGATCAACTTCATCAAGCAACAACAGAAAGCATGAGCCCAGAAGCCAATAGACTCATGCTCAGCACCAAACCTCCATTGTGACTACCTGCCAACTGACTGGAAGAGATCTGTATTTATTCTCATTCAAAAAAAAAAAAAAAAGTTTACCCAACAGAGTGTGGAAATTATTGAACTAGTGAAATTATTGGACTAGTAATATTATCACTAATATTACATGGAAACAAGATTCTGCTTAAGATTATCCCAAAATGACTGGAATAGCACATCAGCAGAGAACTACTACATGTGCAGGGTGAGTTTAGACAAGGCCATGCATCTAGGGACATCATAGCCAATGTTACATGAATCTTGGCTGAAAGCTGAGGGTACCAGAGGAATGTCCGTGTTTCATTGATTATGTAAAGGTTTTTGACCATGTAGATAGCAACAAATTGAAGCTAACCTTTTTAAAAAAATTTTTTTGAAGCTAACCTTTTGAAGAATAGAAATCCCAGAACACTTGATTGTGCTCACGTGAAACTTATCCTTGGACCAGGAAGGAGTAATCAGAACAGAGCAGGGAAATACTGTATGGCTCAGGATCATGGAAAGTGTGCATTAAAGATGCATTCTATATCCATACTTTTTCGATCTATATGCAGAACAGATCATTCAGGAAGGTGGGCTTTATGAGGAAGAATGTGGCATCAGGATTGCATGATCTATGTTATGCAGATGATACTAACTTGCTTGTAGAAACTGAAGAGAACAAGAGATGTTTGCTGCAGAAATTCAAGGAATGTAGTGTTCTATATGGATTGAAGCCAACATCAAGAAAACAAAGATTCTCACCACTTGGCCTATTGGCAGCTTCATAATGGATGGAGAAGAGATTAAGATCTTTGATAAATTTAGTGCTTCATTCCACAATCAATACTCTTGGCAACAGCAGTCAGGAAATAAAAAAAATGAATTGCATTTGGAAAGTCTACTGTCAGTGACCTCTCTAGAGTACTGAAGAGCAAAAATGTCAGTCTAGAGATTAAGGTTTGCCTGATTCAGGACATGGTCTTTGTAATTACTTGCTATGCATCAGAGACCTGGAGAATAACTAAGGATGCTAGAAGAAGGATCGATGTCTTTGATTTCTGGTGCTACAGAGGAGTGTTGAATATACCATAGGCTGCCAGGATAACAAACAGGTCTGTCTTGGAGAGGGTGAAACAAGTTTGCTCCCTGGAGGCAAGGATTTTGAAGCCCTGTCTCACATAATTTGTGCACAGGGCCAGGAGTGACCAGTACTTGGAGAGGGCTATCATGCTTGGAAGGGTGGAGGGACAGTGAAGGACAAATAGACTCTGGATGAGATAGATTGACTCAATTAACTGAAGTACTGTGATTAGGTCTATTGGATATGATGAAATTGAAAATAGGGCAGTTTTAATAAGAATCACAGGCAATTCAATGACACATAACAACAATACAACATTATGTAGTCTAAAATTCATATTTAGAATCTTAAATTATTTTATAATAAGTAATAAAATATCAAGATAGGGATAGAATATGATGACATTGTAGTTTCAGGAAAATCATGGGTTGTTTTTTTTTGTGTGTGGTATATGTGTATGTGTGTGTATGTGAGTGTTTAAATGTATAGATTGGATAGAGTTTCCCAGTATCAAGATCGGTCTAAAATTGTTGTTATAATAGTTTTATAGAGGAATCTGTTCTGAAGGAGAATCTTTGAAGAAATGGGGCAAATCAGGGGATATAAATGAACCTAAACTAACCTATTTTGTATATAAAAATGTTTTAAAAACCCAATCTTTTTCTTCAAAAGGCCCATCCTGGGTTTGTTTGTTTGTTTTCTGTTTTAGTACCTACATAGATTTGTACACATTTTTCTATATGGAAATATATATATTTTTCTTATTTGTTTCAGTGTTCATAATTGTTCAGACACTTTCTTCCCTATGAGAGCATTCAGTGAAATCGAACTTGGTGAAAGGCATACTTAAACAAGTAGCATTATGTGAGTGTGTGAAGTGGACTTCTCACCACCAAAGCAGAAGTTAAAACTCTTAACATGACACAGATGAGAGAAGTTTTGGCTTGGTTGTTATGTGCCATTGAGTTGCTTGTGACTCATAGCGACCCTATGTACAAGGGCCCTAAACATTGCTTTATCCGGTGCCTGCCTACCTTGCCGTCTCTGACACACTCACTTCCACCACCCCAATCACAGAATCGATCCATCTCATCGAGGGTCTTCCTTTCCTGTGCCGTCCCTCCACTCTCCCAAACATGATGTCCCTCTCCAAGGACCAGTCCCTCCTTGCAAGATTGGAGGGCGATAATATCTATAATCTGAAAATTATGGTTGGAGACCAGCAGCTATTTTCTCAGGATAAATGTTTTACAACTTCTATATGAACAAGCCTGGGGTTGCTTAATTTCTATTTTCACATTTATGACAATTTTAAGACAATGATTAATGATATTTATAAAATCTAAGAAAAATCATGGCTTGAGCTTTTCCCCCTGGCTTCCACTTTTGATGAGCAAAATTATAAATACAGGTAAGACACATTCACTATACTATCATATTGCAATTCTACATTTCTTCTAAGCATTAAAAAAATTTCCCTGAGGGAAAAAGTGCCCACTGGAAACTTAAATTATTTTTTGTCTATTTTGACTAAAATTGTTAACTTATTATATAAAAGCAATACTGTATAATATGATGTCATTTTTAATTTTAATTCAAACAGAAATATTAAATAAGCAAAGTAAAAGATGTTGAATTTATTTTTTTTTAATAACTGGGATATTGTTCCTTCTTGTGGGCCAGTCAATTCCAAAAATTAGGAAGGGCTTCTATTATTAACTGTTGAATTTTCCCAGAGGTCACAAAATTGTCAAGCATTTTTTTTCAAATGTTCTTTCTCTGAAATGGGAAGTCAGAATTCCCTTGGTTAAATAATATATCAAGGAATGTCTCCAATGAGTGAACTTCTACAGGAGCATCCCTGAATTCAGAGCTTTCAGGTCAAACCAGGATGATTGTCATGGATTAACAACAGTATGGCCATTGGGCGGAGCCAGGGACTGTTTTCTATCACCATGGAGAAGAGCTCTGGAACTGCGGGTGGAGGTTATGAAAGTATGAGGGCAGGGGCCGGAAGTAGGAGTAGGAGGCCATAAACCTAAGGCTACATACACCTGGCCAGCTAGATTTTAACACAGGACTCCATTGGCCTGTTTGGGATGTTCATCACCACCATCTGGAAGAGATCTCTTCCTTTCAGATAACAGCGCAAGCCTGAGTGATACACAAAAGATTCTTATAAATGGAGAAACTCCAGCTGCACACAGATACCACAACTCCAGGAACCTTTTTTCCACTTTCCTGAAGCTACCTTCAGAGAGCTCCATTCCTGACTTCCATTTCTCCCTATTGTATACAGTGGCTGGGAAGACTTCTTGACAATTCATTCTTGAGAGGTAACAGAGAAGGAAGATTAGGAGTTGAACGAGCAAGAACAGGGGTGGCAGGTTTTGGTGAAACAACTGTCACTATGCTAATGGATTGATGAAGATGTGCAAGTGCTGGGGTTCCCCGAGCCTAATGCATATGTCATGACATGGAAGAGTAGCCAGAACTGCATCACCAGGTTTAAGTCTCAGTGCCAAATGCTGTGAGGTATCCAGGAAAGGGAGAATTTCTGGGTCCCTGTCTCTCTTAAGGCAGCTTGATCAAAGAGTAGATCCTGAGATATTTCTACAGTAGTTATTAAACATTCTGCCTATAAGATATTTGAAGTCTATTCGTTGGAGAAGGTGCATCCAATGCTGAGAGTAGAGACTCTAGGCTCTGCAGGTCAGAAGCTAGTTTCGGTTGGTTCTTATTTTTATTTTTTGATAGGCCTGCAACTCATGCCATCTAAGGCTCTTACTCTCTACCTACTACTTTCAAATCAGGGACAATATGGAGCTGGTGTCAGGATCGAAGAGCCACAAACAATGCCAGTACAAACAGAGGACACGGAATGTGTCACATCATCCCAAATTGTGGATACACCTTCTTGAGAACAAAATAGATAGAGGAAAATTCTTCTGTGTTTAGTACCGACATCCTGTCCGTACCTTCAGTCATCTCAAAAGTGGAGTCCACCCCATATGGGTTTCAAATGTCCCTCAGCAATATCTCTCAGGACACAACCTTACCTCTGACTCCCAGTGAGTTTCTCAGTGGGCAGGTCAAGTTTTACATCAGAAACCTGGATATTAATCTTTCCTGTGGGCCAGTTATTCCCAAACCACGCTCAGGTGGGCCTCAAAGAATATTTTGCCTTTTCAGGATCTTTACAAATGTCCCAAATCTCTGAAATGAGATATCAGGCACCTTTCAAGTTTCCTAACTCTTTGAAATGGGAAGCCAGGCTTCTCTTGGCTGAATGACTCCAAAGGGAATGTCTTCATTGTGTGAGCCTTTAGAGGAGCAGCCTTGACTTCAGAGTTTTCAGGCCAGACCACTATGGCTGTCTGTAGTTAGGTTGGAAGGACATGAAGGCCAGAAGGATGGCCACTGGGTGGGGCAAGGGTTGTTTACCATCTCCATGGAGATAGGCTTTAGAACTTAGGGGCCCAGTTTATGAAAGTTTGAGGGCAGGAGACAAGAAGCAGAAGGCCATAGGCCTAAGGTTACATTCTGGCCAGCTGAGTCTTTAGTATAGGACTCATTTGGCAGACTGGATTCTCATTTCCTCTATCTGGAAGAAACAGATCAGAAGCTGGCTCCTAATGTTTCTCATTTATTGGCTGGCCTGCAACACACTCCTTTTGAAATCCAAGCTCTCTACATGCATAGCACTTTCAAATGAGGGACAAAATAGAGCAATCTCAGGATCAAATACTCAAAAACATAGACAACACGCATACACATGAGTGCACATACATACATACACATTACACACATATGTCACATCATGCCAACTAGTGGGTGCATCTTCTCGAGGACAAAACAAGCAGGAACAACTAACTCCTTTTCATTTGGGCCCAAAGTCCTGCTGGGGCCTTTTTGTTGTTGTTGTTTTGTGTTGTCAAATCGCTTGTGACTCATAGCAAACTTATGTACAACAGCTCTGAGCCCTACTCTATCTTGAGCCAATCTTATTATCTCTGACACACCAACCTCATTACCCCAGTAATAAGTAATTCCATCTCAGTGACGGTCTTCTTCTCTTGTGCTGTCCCTCCACCATCCCAAGGGTGATGTCCCTCTCCAAGGACTAGTCTCTCTTTGCAACATGCCCAATGTATGTCAGATGGAACTTCAGAATCCTTGACTCCAAGGAACATCCTGGTTTCACCCTCTCTAGGACTTGTTTGTTCTCCTAGAATTCCATGGTATAGTCAATACTCCAGTACCACAGCTCAAAGGCATCAATTCTCCTTCTAAAATGCCTAGTCATTGTCCAGCTTTCTGATGCATAGCACATAGTTGTGAAGACCATGGCCTAGATCAGGTACATCTTAGTCTCCAGACTTACATCATTGCTCTTCAGTATTGTACCAGGAAATGTACCTGACAAAAGACTTTCACAGTGCAATTAATCATTTGATTTCCTGGCTGCTGGTACCAAAAGGATTGACTGTGGAGCCAAGTAAACTAAAGCTATTAACAATCTCAATGTCTTCACCATCTATCATGATGCTACCAATTGGCCCAGTGGTGAGAATCTTTGTTTTCTTGATGTTGAGCTTCACTCCACATTGAAGGCTGCAGTCCTTGAGCTTCCACAGCAAATGCTTCAGGTCCTCAGTTTTAGCAAGTAAGGTTGTGTCATCTGCATAACGCAAGTCAACCTGGGGCCTTAGTCATCTAAAATTTGCAGTCTACTTGACATGGTTGCCTAGGATCCCCCAGATAATGTCTCCTGCACAATCTTATCACGAGCTTGCAATGAAGCTCCAAGTGAGTGGGTAGGCCATGTCTTACATCAGGAACTAGGATAATGTTCTTTTTGTGGGTCAGTCAATCCCCAAGGAGCCTTAGAAGGACCTTCGTCAAACTTTTTACTTTCTCAGAGGCCACAAATTTGCCACAAACCAAATGCCAAGTTTTGAACTTGTCTCATTGTCCCTTAATTGGGAGGCCAGTATTTCCTTGGCTCCATTGCACATCAAGAAATGTCTCATCTGTGAGTTTCTAGAGGAGCAGTAAGCTACATCTTTATAAATGTTCCAAATCTCTGAAATGGGAGATCAGGTGCCTTTTCAAGTACCCCATCTCTTTGAAATGGGGTGCCAGGCTTCTCTTGGCTGAATGTCACATCAGGGAATGAATGTCTCCACTGTGTGAGCTTCTAGAGGAGCAGCCCTGAATTCCAGGTTTTCAGGCCAGACCACTAGGGCTGGCTGTGTCCAGGTAGGCAGGCCAGGCAGGCCAGGAGGATGGCCATTGGGAGGAGCCAGGCATTATTTGCCATCACCACGGAAAGGGCTTCAGAACTTAGGGGCCAGACTTATGAAAGGTTGAGGACAGAAGGAAGTAGGTTGAGAGGTAGATTCTGTTCAACTAGGTTTTTACCATAGGACTCAGTTGGCCGACTTTGGATTTTCATTTCCATCTGAAAGAGATCTCTTCATTACGGACAAGTAGGCCAGCCTGGGTGGCACAGAGGATTCCTACAGATGGAGACACTCCTTCTACAGACACACACCCCTCCACGCCCCTCTATTCCACTTTCCTGAAGCTATCTCTGAAGATCTCCAAGAATTCCATCATTGACTTTTTTCCTCTCCTCTCTTATTGTAGCTGGGCAGAGTTCTCCCCAGTCCAGCCTGATCAGAGACCACAGAATGAAGAAAGGGAGTTGAAATGGAGAGCAGTGGCCCAGGTGCGAGGCTCTGGTACACTGATTACCGACACTAACGGATTGATGAAGATGTGCTAGTGGAGTAGGGCCCCCAAATCCGAGACCTTGGTCAGAAAATGGAAGGATGCACAGCACTAGGCCACAGGGTTCAAGTCTCAGTGCCAGTTGTTTAAAAACATTGATTAAGGTGAGTTTTACTGTAGGCAGGCCAAGCCTTAATTCAGGAACCAGGATATTATTCTCTTTTTTGGGCCAGTCACTCCCCAACAAGGCTCAGAAGGCCCTCCATCAAACGTTGGACTTTCCAGGAAGCCTGTAAACTTGGCAAGCACACATTCTCAAGGGTACCAACTCTTCCCAATGGGAGGCTAGGCTCCTCTTGGCTGCATTGCACATCAAAGAATGGCACCATTTCTGGAGTTTTTAGAGGAGCAGCCCTGGCTTCAGGTTTTCTGACCAGACCATTGTGGCTTTCTATGTTTAGGTAGGCCGGCAGGCAAGGAGTAGGGCCACTGGGTGGGGCCAGGGATTGTTTACTATCACCATGGAGGTAAACTTCAGAATTTGGGAGTGGAGATTAGGAAAGGATGAGAGCAGGAGACAGGAAACAAGAGGCCAGAGGCCCAGGGCTATATTCCCGCCAGCTGGGTCTTTACTACAGGATTCCTTTGCTGATTACAGGTTTTCATCCTTGACCATCTGGAAGAGATCTCTTTCTTTGAGACAACACCGCTGTGTACAACGATGGAGAAACTCCTGCAAGCAGATACTACAACTCCATGGGCTGCACTTTCCCAAAGCTGCCTTTAGAGACTTTCAGTGAGCTCCATTGCCGATTTCTGTCTCTTTCTCTCTTGTAGCAGCTGGGAAGAATTCTTCCCAGTCCAGTCGTAGGAGATGACTTAGCCTGAAGAGTAAGAGTTAAGATAGAGTGCGAGAGAACAGGGGTGGCAAGCTCCCATGACACCGGTGTTCCAACGTTAATGGATCAGTGAATGTGTAATAGTGGCATGACCCCCAAGCCTGATACATAAGTCAGGAAGTAGAAGATTGCCCAGGAATTCATCAGAGGATTCACGTCTCAGTGTCAGATGTTGAAAGTGGGCAAGCAAGTGGAGGTTTACTAGGTCTCTGTCCTGCCAAAGGCAGTCTGGCTACAAAGTAGACCTTGAGAAATCCATACTTTAGGTATGATGCTTTTTTTGCTAGAAGACATTTTGAGGTCACTTTCCTGGTGGAGAGTGTACCAAATTCCCTGAGTGGCTACCTCAGTTACTGGGAGTCAGAAGTTGGTTCCTAGAGCTTCTGGTTTTCGGGTCAGCCTGCAACCCATGCCCTCTGAAGCTCCTTCCTTCTACCTCTATACCATTTTCAAATCAAGGACAACATGGGGCCAATCTCAGGATTGTTGTTGTTAAGTGCCGTCGAGTCGCAGGTGACTTATAGCGACTCTATGAAGGAGAGTCCTCGACACTTGGGTGCCTTTCATCCTCTCTCCAGGTTCATAGGGTTTCCGGAGGCAAGCTATTATGGAAGTGGATGCCACTCCTCCTTCTAAGCTTGTTTTAATGGGGAGCTCCACCCCACTCTCTGTCCTCATTGGGTAGCCAACCATTAACGCATTTGACACATCAGTGTCACAGTGTTCAACCTCACAGCAAGCAAAAGTGACCGAGGTACAGCAACTTGTACACCAGGGATATACGACCTAGAGGAATGTCTGGACAAAAACAATGAACGACAAGCTCGAGGGCCGTGGATTAAAAGTCACTCACCTTCAGCTTAGTAGCATCACTTTCTGTCCACTGGGCCAGCTGATCTCTCTCTCTCTCTGTTGATATTATTGTTAAGTGCAGTCGAGTCACAGGTGACTCACAGTGACCCTATGAAGGAGGATCCTCGACGCAATCTCAGGATTACACAGCCATATATAATGCCAACACACACACACACACACACACACACACACACACACACACATGTCACATCATGCCAACTTCTGGGTCACCCTCTTGACAAAACCAGCAGAGACAATTCTTCTGTGTTCAGACCTGACCTTTGTCTACTGCCTCTTTCATGTAAAAATTCCCACCCAGCGTCCCTCGGCTATATCTTAGGGAATAATGAGACCACTGGCTTTCAGTGAGGTTCTGAGTGGGCAGACCAAGTCTTACATCAGGAACTGGGATATTGCAGGGTTCCTCACTAATCCTAGGAAGGGCCTCCATCAATATTTGGACTTTCTCAAAGGCCACAAACATAGAAGGCACTTTTTAAATGCCCAACTCTCTGAAATGGGAGGGAGGCTTCCCCTGACAGAATCATACATCAAGGAACAACTCCATTGCTTGAGCTTCTGGAGGAACAGCCCTGACTATAGGGCTTTTATGCTAGACCACTATGGCTGTCATGGCCAGGAATATGGCCACTCAGCAAGGCCATGGATTGTTTACCTTCAGTATGGAGACAGGTTCTGGAACTTGGAGAAGGGGGCTTTAGAAAGTCTGTCGGCAGGGAGCAAGTCAGAGACAATAGACCCAAGGGTACATTCTAGCCACCTGGGTCTTTAGCACAAAAACCACCTGCGAGAGACCTCTTCATTTCAGACTTCAGGGACAGCCTGTATGGCACACAGACCATTCCTTGTAGATGGAGAAACTCCTCCTGCAGACAATATTACATTGCAGTGAAACTCGTTTTCAGTTTCCTCAAGTTTTCTGGACACCTTTCAGGAGCTCCACCTCTGACTTCCGTTGTTCTCTCTCTCATAGTATCTGGGAAGATTCCAATTCAGCCCTGGGAGGGACCACAGAATGAAGAGCAAGAGTTAAAAGAGAGAGCTAAAGCAGAGCTGGCAGACTCCAAGGACGTCGATATTCCTATGCTCATGGAACAGTGAAGATGCACTAGTAGTGTGACCCTCGATAGCATAAGGCCTAGGTCAGGAAATTAAAAATGTCTACAACTTGTCACTGGCTTCTGGTCTCAGCACCAGGTGTTGTACGGCATCGAGCAAGTGGAGACCCACTGGGTCCCTAGCCCTTTGAATGCAACCTGGCCCAGAAACAGATGTTCAGAAATCACCACAGTAGGCATTAGAGGTTCTTCCCAGAAGAGTTTTGGGAAGAACTGGCTGAAAAAGAGGCCATCAAAAAAATAAGGTGGCCACTTCAGTAGACA
>NW_006399949.1:2868492-2871612 GCF_000299155.1 Elephantulus edwardii
CTACTCAAGGCACCAGGGGTCAGAAACTGTCTTCAATTGCTTCTTGTTTCTTGGCTGGCCTGCAAAACAAGCCCTCAGGGCCTCTTGCTCTCTAACCACCGAGAACTTTCAAACCAAGGACAACACGGTACCAATCCAAGGATCACACAGAAACAAGTAATGTACATACAAAACACACAGATTTCAAATCACATCAACTTGTGGATTCACTTGCTTGAGGACAAAACCTGAAGGGGCAGTTCTTTAGTGTTCTGTTCCAACACCCTGCCTGTTGCCTCGGTCTCTCAAACCCCACATTGGTACCATTGTCACATGGATATGTCTTGGGGAGCAACTTTAGCACTGGTTTCCAGTGATGTTATGAGTGGGCAGGCCAGACCTTAGGTCTGGAACCAGGGATATTGTCCCTTTTTGTGGGCCAGTCACTTTTAAACATGACTCTGAAGGACATCCATCAACCCTGGACATTCCTTGAAGCCACTCACTTTTTCATATGTCCTGACTCTCTGAAATAGAAGGCCAGCCTTCCCTTGACTGAATGAATTGCACCTCAAGCAATGTCTCCATCCATGAATATCTCTATGGCATGAAAAACAACCCTAACTTCAAAGCTTTCAGTTCAGATCACTATAGCTTCTTGAGTCAAGGTAGGCAAATCAGGAATATGGCCACTGGGCCAGGCCAGGGAATGTTTACCATCACCATAGATACAACTTTTGGTGGGGCTTTGGGGTGGGGTTTTGAAAAGACAATGGTCAAGATACAAGAGGTAAGAGGCAATAGGCCCAAGGCCACTTCTGGCCAGCTGGACTTTTACCACAGGACATCTTTGGTGGCAGAATTTAGATTGTCATCACTGCCATCTGGATCAGATTTCTTCATTTCAGACAACAGGACCAGACTGAGTGGCTCACAGAGAACCCCATCCACGGAAAAATTCCTTCTGCAGACAGACACCACACTTCCATGAATAGCATTTCCACTTTCCTGAAGCTGCCTTGGGAAACTTCTAAGGAGTTTTATTCTTTCCTTCTGTCTCTCCATTTCTTGTAGTAGCTAAGAAAACTACTTTCCAATCCAGCCTTGGGAGGAACCACAGAATTAAGAACAGGAGTTGGAAGAGAGAGAGAGAGAGGACAGTGTTGGCCTGCTGCAGCGACACCAATGTCTTGAGGCTAATGGATCAATCAATGAAGATGCATTAGTGTGGTGGCCCTCCAGTGTGCAAAACCTATCTCAGGAACGAAGCATGCCCAGGATGGTGTCACAGAGTTCAGGTCTCAGCGTCTTGTTTTGTAGGACATTGAACAATTTGAGATCTACAAGGATCCCTGTCCCACTGAAGGCAGCCTGGACACAGAGTGGGCCCTGAAATATCCCCACGGTAGGCTCGAGGCATTCTTCTTCAAGAGTTTTTGAGGTCAATTTGCTGGGAAAAGTGCTCTCACTGCCAAAATTAGGCTGCTCTTTGCACTGGGGATCAGAAGCTGTCTTTTACTGCTGTTTGTTTCCTGGTTGGGCTACAACACATGCATTTTGAGGCTCTTGTTTGCCACCTACATACCACTTTCAAATGACGGGCTATTTGGAGCTGCTCTCAGGATAATATAGCCAGTAACAATGCCAACAGACACACAGATGGGACGCAAATCATGCCAATTTAGGAGTACACCCTCTTGAGGATAAAACCTGCTGGCGAGGCTCCTCTGTGTTTAGACCCAACATCCTGCCTTTGACCTCCCTCATCATAAAAACACAGTCTACCCCATATGCGTTTCCAGTGTTTCCAGAATATGACTTGGGACACAGCCTTACCACTGACTTCTAATGAAGTTCTGAGTGGGCAGGCCAAACTTTGCATCAAGTGCCTTTTTGTGGCCCAATACTCCCCAACAAGATTCTGAAGAACCTTGTAATATTTGACTTATTTTTCTAGCCATTTTTCCCCTCCCTTCTGAGAATATGATCTCCACGTACTTCTACTGCAGACATAGTTCACCAATGACCAGTATCTTCTACATCATCAACAGCTGTGAGTCCAACATGACAGAGAGAGAGAGAGAGGGGGGGAGAGAGAGAGAGAGAGAGAGAGAGAAACGCGAGAGTGCTGACCATCCTGTAGCAACACTGTGACAAAGGCATATCTTGACTTGAGTCTGGAGATGGAGCCAGAGTTAAAGGTTCTGCTTGATGGATAATTGAAAGATGAGCTGACTTGTAACTGTCATAAGAGAAAGCTTACTGGATAATTGAGGAAATCTGAGACTCTTTGCAGCTGCTTTGTTTGACTGAACCTTGACTTTCACTTGTTGACTGAAAAGCTGTCTGAACTAATGTAGGAATTGTGTCTTCTTGTTAATCTGGCTTGGGACTGCTGGAGTAAGCCTAGACTTTGACTGTTTGATAACCTATGCCTCCTCCATCACCTAACCTACTTCCTTAATAAACTCCTTAAACAAGGAAGCTCTGGTGGCCTAGTGGCAAGAAGCTGCACTTCAATCCAAGAGATATGTGGTTTGAATCCACCAGATTCTCTGCTGGAGAAGGAGGGGCAATCGCCTCCTATACCAGTCAGATCCAATTTGACAGTACAAATACACAAAAATAATAAAATTTAAAAAAAATAAAATAAACTCCCTTACCGTGGGGAAAGTATGATCTTTTGAGTCATTGGCAACACATTTCAGACCCGGTATTTAGTTGAATTAGGTGTTGCAATGGGGGGAGGGTATATTTGACCTTGTAGCTATTACTTTGGTACTGTGGATGTTACTAATGGGGAAATTTCCACTTTGTGGAGTTAGTAGAAGTCAGACTCAAACTTCTGTGCTTTCTTTACAGTTAAGAATGTCTTTGGGGAATAGGCAGTTGAACAAAGGAGAAGGTATGAACACAGTTACAGAGGTCAAGTTTTTCAACTTTTCATATGAAGCTTTCTCTCACCATTAGAGTCTTTGTAGTAGGTTCATACATAATTTTGATCAAACACAATCCACTGATATTAAGTAAATTCTGACCCATAAAAACCCTCTATCAGTTACAGGATGAATGGGATCCTCTAAGACTCAAATCCCTATGCACATCCAAAAATTTCTCCAATAGGGTAAAAAGGGAAGCCAC
>NW_006399949.1:2871712-2875254 GCF_000299155.1 Elephantulus edwardii
TCACAGTATTCGCTCCTCTGGAGTTCCGCGGTAGGTGGCTGGCTGTTGTTCTTCCCGGGTCTCTTCCAGGCCCCTCTTGCGGTGGAACCCCGTCTGGCGGTGGTGTTCTCCCGTCTGGCAGCAGGTTTTAAATGTCTATAGAAAGAGATTATCTTTCTTTCTCTGGAGGAGGTGATAGTAGATTCAAACTGCTGATCTGATAATTATCAGCTTATAATACTTTCATAGAACTTTAACTTACATTAAAATTTTATTATTATTGTTTTTGTTGTTGTTATGTGTTGTCAAGTCACCCACAATTCACAGGACCCTTTTTTACAATAGCCCTGAAGTCTGCCCTGTCCTAAAACAGTCTCACTGATTTCAACACACCTACTTCGATTGCCCTAGTTACCATATCAATCCATCCCATCTGAGATCTTCCCCTCCTGCCTCATCCCTCTACCCTTCTGAGCATATCCTTCTCCAGGATCAGTGCCTCCTGGCCACGTGCCCAAAGTATGTGAGATGGAGCTTCAAAATCCTAGCCTCCATGGAGGCACTTGGTTTCACACTCTCAAAGACAGTACTATTTGTTTTCTTTGCAGGCTATGATATGTTCAAGACTCTACTCCAGCACTGCAATTCAAAGATATTATTTATTCTTCTGTCATCCTTAGTCATTGCCCAGCTCTCTTCTGCATAGCAAGTAATTGCAAAGACCATGGTTTGGATCAGGTACACCTTATTCTCTAGACTGACATCATTGCAATTACAACTTACAGCAATTCTGTGTACTATGTACCTGATCCTTGTCCTATCTTACACTATCATAATAATATTTGTCATGCTCACGTCATTGTTGCAGCCACAGTGTCAATCCATCTCACTGAAGGTCTTCTTATCTCTGACCCTGTGCATTTCCCATTATGTTGTCTTTTTCCAATGACTGACCCTTCCTGACAAGATGCTCAAAGTATGTGAGACAGTTTCGCCATCTTTGCCTCTAAGGAACACTCAGTTTGCATTTCCTCTAAGATAGACTTGTTTGTTCTTTTGGTAATCCATAATACATTCAATACCTTTTTCCAAAACCACAGTCCAAGAGAATCAATTCTTCAGCCTTTTTCATTCTTTCTCCAACTTTCTATCAAATTTTATAGAGTGATAACAAAAAGAATTTGACTCATATAATATATACATTATACTGGTGTCCTCACTATCTTGTAGGTCAGACAACTGTGTGTCAAAGAATTATTAGCATCTTCAGAGGGGAGTGCAAGTTCTCCAAATAGAGGAGGAACAACAGTGTTCAAACTCCTTTTTAATTTTCATACCCAACAAACAGCTTTTAGCTGGAATAATTAGCACAAAAAATGGCAAAAAGCCTTAGGATGTGTTTATGAAGAGATATAAGATAAAACAATGGTTTACCAGCTCTAAAACAAACTTGCCCCACATATTAACATTGCTGAAATCAGGGAGGATCTTAAAGTGAATAGCATTTTACATTCATTTAACAGCACTATTCTTTCATTCACAGTGTACATAAAATAATGATGTTTTCTGTAATTAATGCATCTTGAGTTTTAAGCAGACTCTAGGGACTGGAACATGGAATGTGAGAACCATGAATGTAGGAAAATTAGGTATTGTTAGGAAGAAACAGAACACATAAATATTAACATACTAGGTACTGGTGAGATGAGATGGACTGAATCAGATGGTCATATGATCTACTATGCTGGAGATTGAAAGGTGAGGAAAATTGGGGTTGCTTTCATAGTTAAAAAAGTCATTTCTAGATCTGTCTTGAAATACAATGTTGTGAGTGACAGTATAATACCCATACACATACAAGGAAGTCCAGTGAATACCACTACCATTCAGATATATGCACCAACAACCAATGCCAAAGAAATAGAAGATTTCTACCAACTTTTGCAGTAAGAGATTGATCAAACACACAGTCAAGATGCATTAATAATAATGGGTGACTGGAATGCAAATGTGGGAAAAGAGAAGACGGATCAGTAGATAGGTAAACATGGACTTGGTGACAAGTATGAGGCTGGAGATGGAATGATAGAATTTTGCAGAATCAACTATTCATTGCAAATACATTTTAAAAGTAACAAACACAAGTTATACACATGGATTTCACCTGATGGTATGCTTACGAATCAAATTGATTACATCTGTAGAAAGAACCACAGGAGAAGCTCAATGTCAGCTGAGAAAACTAGGCCAGGTACTGATTGTAGAACAGACCACCAACTACTCATATGCAAGTTCAAGATGAAGCTAAGGAAAATGATACCAAACCCACGGGAACCAAAATATGACCTTGAGTCTACCACCTGAATTTCAAAACCATATATCAGGGACAGGTTGAAGGCCTTGAACACTAATGACTGAAGACCAGATGAGTTATGGGAGGATATAAAGAACATTTGATTGTGCTTATGCAAGACCTATACTTGGACTAGGAGGCAATCATCAGAACAGAGAAAGAAATACTACATGGTTCAAAATTGGAAAGGATGTGCATCAAGGATGTGTCCTATCTCCATATTTTTTCAACCTATGTGACCTGAAGTAGGGGCCCAAAATGTGAAACCCAACTCGATTTCTGTGTTTCCAATGCAGATCTGAGCACTGGCTGGAATAGGTTCAGGACTGTAGTCTTCAAAATCAAGAAAACAAAGATTCTCACCACTGGGCCAATTGGCAGCATCATGATGGATGAAGAAGAGATTGAGGTTGTTAACAAGTTACAGCTTGCTCAGCTCCACAATCAACACTCTTGGCACCAGCCAGTCAAGAATCAAGATGAATTACATTAGGTAAGGGACCTTTCCAGAGTACAGAAAGGCAACTATGTCACTCCTAATCTAGCCATGGTCTTTACAATTACTTGCTATGCTTCAAAGAGGTGGGTAATGACTAAGGATGATAGAAGAATTGATGCCATTGAACTGTGGTGCTAGAGAAGAGTCTTGAACATAGCCATGGACCACAAAGAAAACAAATAGGTCTATCAGAGAGAGTGAAACCAAGTTTTTTTTTTGGAGGCAAGGATTTTGAAGCTTCACCTTACATATTTTGGGCATGTGGCCATGAGGGACCAATCCTTGGAGAAGGACATCATACTTGGAAAAGTAGAGGCATGGTGCAAGAAAGGAAAAGCTCTGATGAGATGGATTGACACAATAACTAGGGCAATGAAGGTAGGTGTCGTAGTCAGTGACACTGGCTTAGGACAGAGCAGACTTCAGGGTTATTGCACACAGGGTTGTTATGGATTGCAGGTGATTTGATGGCACATAACAACAACAAGAACAACAACAACAACTGCTTGCTTTAGAGAGACTTTGCCAAAAAGTGCATATACAATGAATCTTGAGTTATTAGATAACAATTATATAGAACCATCATGTTTACTAAAAGGTTGAAGAACGGTAGGCGGTATCTCACTCCCTGATTTCAAATCCTACTACACTGCCGTAGTGGTAAAGACAGCATGGTACTGGTACAATGACAGACACATAGATCAATGGAAT
>NW_006399949.1:2876974-2902080 GCF_000299155.1 Elephantulus edwardii
AAAAAAAAATAAAAAGTTGAAATGAGGTCTGATGGCATATTGAGTAAGTAATTGCACTGCTAATTCAAATGCTAATGGTATGAATCCGCCAGTGGATCTGTGGGCGAGGTCCTTCTGAACTACTTGCAGTTAAAAACCCACTAGAGGATCAGTTATGAATTGTTTCCAACTGAATGGCAATAAACAGCAACATCAACATGGAAAGTAAATCTGTATACTTTTCCTTTAAGTGATGGTTACAGGTATTTGGCCCTTGATTCAGTGCTTTATAGAATTTAATTTGTTTAATTGTATGGCTTCTTTTGAAGTTTCTTACCATAGAATCACAGAAGCATGTTTAAATAATTCTACTGATAGGATTAAAGATCAAAAAACGTTGGAGACTACAGAGCTAGATAACCCTGCCAGCCTCTTCTGTGAAAAGACTTTCTGCAAAGGGAGCAACAGATGTTCAAAGAGTTTTCTTTTTCTTGAAATTATAATTACATTTCCACACTTCCTTCTTATGATAAAAAGAAAATAGATTATCTAGGTTAAGGTTTCAACTGTTATGGTAACAATTACAGCCATGGTTCAACACACAGGTTTCTAAAGTTATGTCTGAAAGGTTGTATCATTTCTTTCCTGTTATTGATAGTTGCCATTAAGTTAGTTTTGACAGGATGACACCATTTGTGCAGAGCAGAACTACTCCCCAGAGTTTTCAAGGCTGTGACCTTTCAGATGCAGATCATCAAGCCTGTCTTTAAACCACCAACTGTATGTTTAGCTGTTCAAATTCACATAGAGGCACCTCTAAGGATAGGTCTGGCGATCACTTCTGAACCTTCACAATTATGAAAACACTACAGGGGATAGTTCTACTGTGATACACATGGTATTGCCATGAATCAACCAGCCCAAAGCAACTGGTTTGATTTCTGGTTTCATTATTTTAAGTTTAATCAATCTCTCTCTCTCTCTCTCTCTGTCTCCCCCCACCCATCAATTCAGTTTAGACTCAGAGTTGCCCTCAATGGGTTTCCAAGGCTGTACATCTTGACCATTTCTCCTGCAGACCCACTAGTGACCTTGAACTACCAGAGCAGCATGGTGCTATAGAGATTATGCCTGCAGAGCTCTGTAACAGTCCTTGTCATGAACAAACTAATGGTTTCATCCAGAAATGTTTCCATCTACCTTGAAAATATAGAAAAGAATTTTAAATGCAGTGAAGGGAATAGAATAGAATGTGTAATTATACTCATTTAATTTCCCAATCTTTTTTTTTTTTTTACCACTCATGGTACTACTAATTTTTATAGGAAAAAATAATGTTAAAGTCGAGCACATATATTTACATTTTGTTAAAGGGAGATATTAGGCTTTATGAAAGAAGAAGGGTGGAACCTCCTTTTGAAGTACAGATTTCCTTTCATGGACGCTTGAGAACAAGTTGTACAGGTTTGGATACAGCCCACGGCTGTCGGCGTGGCCTCAAAGGGACACATAGTGTAGGGATTATAATCATGCCTCGTCTACTCCAAACGGTAGAAACCCAACCTGACATTTCTTTCTTAATTTTGAGGGAGGTGTTTGCCTTCCAATCATTTTTATTATTACATCTATGTATTTCACAATGAGTAGGAATTAGGTGTTATGAGAGCTTGTAAAATCATACGAACAATAACATACACACACAATCTAGTAAAACAGACTGATGTGTGCACAGTAAGAGGAAGCAACAGTGATACCTAACAAAATCATTGCCACTGAGCCTGTTCTGACTCATGCAACCCTCCATTGGATTTCCAAAGCTGTATAAATCTTTACCAGTGAAGACTTCCCATCTTTTCCCCACAGAACAACTGGAGGATTCAAACCACTGACCTTTCCGTCAGCAGAACAATGTGTAACAAATCATGCAGATGGAGTCCTTGAACAATAACACTCAAAAAATATTTATTGCTGTCAAGTTGGGGCCAACTTGAAGCCAGCTGATTTCAACTATGAGGATTTTAAGGACCTTGATAAACATTCCACTTCCAGAAAAAGGTTTACAATTTGCATGCTTGATAATCAAGGCATTTTACAGGACAATCTTAATGACTACCTTGTTCTTTAGATTTTTCTTTTTAGTCTTCTTTGTTTTGCTCACTCACTCACTCACTAACTCACTTTCTTTTCCTCTTCTTGCTGTACAAGTAACTCGTGCTGTGATGCTGAACATTGTGACACGATGTGTCAAGTGCGATAATGGTTTCCCATAGTGAACAGTGTTTGGTGGAGCTCCCCAATTAAAACAAGCTTGGAAGCAGAAGTGGCATCCGCTTCTGAAATAGCTTGCCTCCAGAAACTCTATGAACTTGGAGAAACAAAGTTATACAAATGCTCAGGTCCTTCATTCATAGGGTCGCTTATGACTCGGTGACATTTAACAACATATGCAGTAAACATTAAGTTGTTGGTTGTTGTCGAGTCGAGCACAACTGATAGTGACCCTATGAACAAAAGGCCTGAAGCCTTTCTATAACTATCAACATTTATCAAAGTTCATAGAGTTTCCGGGAACACATTGTTTAGGAAGTGGATGCCACTCCTGCTCCTGCATGTGACTAATCCTACAAACCTGAACAAATCTCTGTCTATTTATTGCTATCCCAAACATACTCTGACAAGGCTGGGAATCTGTTAAGAAGGAGAAAACGGGAAGAGATGGAAGAGCCAATTCATGACTCAAGCACTTAGAGTAAGCAATTGAGTTTGTCCTCCGCCCTATAATTTAAGCAGACTCTGCTCAGAGTGGCCACATGGAGACACACCAAAGAAATCTAGTCAGTCACTGGATTTGAGAGATTCAGCAGTGGTGACACCCCATAATAGTGCTGTTCAGATGACAAATTCAGCTGAGAATGAAATCATAGAAAGACTGCTGGAAGTCTGGTGTCATTTAAGGCCTAAATCAGTCAAGTAAAAGGAGAAGTATGTGAAATGAGAACTTCCCCTATAACCCCACTGGCATGGACTCAAAATGATTGAACATACCACACAAGGAAGCAGTTCTTTCTCTGTCATCATGTTGTTTCCTGCTACTGTGGGGCCCATTATTTTAGATAAAATTTATCTACAATAATGTGTCTGAGAGTCAGGAAGAATTGCTAGGGTTTGGAGTGGGTTTCAAGACCAACATATGAAAAAAAATTCATGAGAGATATGAATGAAACAGAAGAGGTTTGGAACAGTAGAAGTCCAAAAAAAATTTAAAAACAGAAAGTCTACTTTTACGTCTTTCAGTGAACACATTTGGCCTTGTCACCCCAGTTTAACATCTCTGAGTTTCACTGAGCTGGCATATGAGGTGTGTGGAAGGCAAGGGTTTAAGAATACTGTTTTTAATAAATTAGTCAAGAGATCATAAATTATAAAGTGTCTCATAGGTCAGTGAGTTGCAAAGTTTAAATGTGCACAAGTGTCAAAACGCAGATTCTGATTCAGTCTGTAATGAATGAGTTCTGTAAATCTGCATTTATAATAAGCTCCCATGTAACACCTACATCATTAGTCTGGAGAGCACATTTTGACTAACATGATTGTAGAAAGCAGAAGTGTGACACAGTAATTTATTGTGATTAGCTTATTTTAACAAAATTTCAGCAAAGAATATATACTAGTCTTCATGTATTTTTATTTTTTCAGTCTCTACCTCACAATATCAACTCATGCATCTTATATCAACAATAGTGGCTCCCCCAACAGTGAACCCTGTTTAAAAATATAATTAACCTCCCTAAAGATAGTCTTAAGGAAAATGGCTTTTTTTTAAAAATTGGGTTTTCAGTACAACGACTACACAATCATCTCTGTATACATCAGATATTTGGGTTCTAAGGTCGGAAAACAGTAAATTAAACAGAAATGGTGTGGTAACAAGAGCAAATTTTGTAAAGAGCATTTCCTGGAAATGACTACATAATATTTTTACATTGTGTTTATTTGTACAGCTTATACAGTTATAAGATTTACAGCCTTGGAAACCTGCTTATGTTTCAAGTTTGTAGCAATGAGTCTGAGACTTATGAGATACATTTATATGATGTTTTACCAGTTTTAAACCTCTTTCTCTTTCCCTCAAGGTGGGATGTGAAGGTAGCATTTTACACATGACTTAGAGCACAGGGAGATGAAACGAGTTGCTCCAAGGTCACATCCATTCTGTTACCACAACGCTAGAACAAAAGCCAATTTTCCAATGTCTAATTCATTACTCTTTCCCTTGTCTCCCTTTGCACAGGAGTTAACCACACTTATCCAAAACAATCATGGTTTGATTTGTAGGTTCCAGATTCCAAGTAAAACTCTGCCCCAGAATATGAAAGGTGGCTGGTATCACATATTTCGTTACCAGGGGGGCGGGGTGAGCAGATGAACATGGCTATCTCCTGCTCCAATCAGATGAAGGACTATTCCAACCCTGAATGTTCAGATGAGTCATCTGCTTGTTTCATTTTCAGCCAAGAATGCAATGTCCTATTCATTCTGGAATGTTTACAGATGAAAGTTGGAAGCTGGGGGTGGAGGACAATTTGACTTCTACATACAATCATCCAAAATGGAGTGTCTCATTTTCTGTTCTCTCAAAATATTCTTACCTTGCTTTCCTCCTCCTTTCACTGCTTCTGGCCACTCCAGTTCACAGTGACCTCTGTCTCTCTTTTTATCTCTATGCTTGTATTAACCACCTTGTGAGATGGAATGGTATATACTTAACTCTATCTTTCCATGTTTGTGCTTGTGTCAACTTGCCAACTGAGATGAGGAATTCTTTGAGGGCAGAGACAAACATGCTTCATGTTCTGTAACTTTTTTCCTTACACTTAGTAATGGACATGCTAAACAAAGCCACAGAACTAAAAATTTTATTGCATTTGAAACTGTATCCGAAACTAAACTAACTGTTTTGAGTCAATTCTGCACTACAGAGAGCTTCTTACTGGATTTTTGAGGCTGTAATTTTTAATGGGCAACTTCTCATCTTTCTCTCTAGAGCAGCTGGTAGATTTGAACTGCTGATCTTTCGGTTGGCAGCACTATGCTCACAGAGCTCTGAATCATCTACTCATCTATTTGGCCCTGAATGAGATCATGAAACAAAGTAGTTAAAGATAACTACTATAGGGAAGACTTTACCAATACAATGTTTAATCCAGTCAAAAATAAATATAAGACATTTTCAAAACATTTGAATCACTACTACAAATTATTTTCATGACTTAATCATTGTTAAAATCGTGCACAAGACAAAAACAAGGGAAAGGGAGAGGAGCAGGACTTAATATTGAAATCTCAATCCAACTTAATTACTAAATATCCATTTAGTCACAAAGAAAATCACAAGTGTTCAAAATCCTTTTACTAATCTTCTGTTAAGACCAAAGTTTTTGATTCTCCGTTTTGTTCAGATGTACTTGTTGTTGTTTCATCGTTTTTGCTTCAAATGTAACTTTTATTTGTTATCTCATTATATAATTAGAACACTAGTGCCCATCTTAAAGAACTGTCATGACAAGTCAATGAAATATGCTGTAAATTCATCGGAGCTGAACAAATGCAAAGAACATATTTGTACTTTCTTTAAGAATAATCTGTAAAACATGTGAGGATTCTGCTGATAGTACTATTGATACACAAAGGCATTTGCTTTGTAAAGAGCCAATTTATCTCCTGCATTCTGCTTTGTAGAGTATGTGTTGTTGTCAGAGGCTTGGCAAACCAGTTCTAATGTGTAGTGACCCCGTGTCCAATAGAGAGAACCACTGAATGGTCCCTCACCTTATCCTAACTGGCTGATTTGCTTGAGCAACTGTGTCAATCCATCTCCTGGTAGAGCTTCTTTTTTCACTGTTATTCTGCTTTGCTAAGTGTGATATCCATCTCCTGGGACTGGTTCTTTATCATATGCCAAAAACATGTGAGACCTTATTTTTAAGCAGCTTTCTGGCTGTACTTCTTCAAAGAAATGAAGTCACATGGAAAAAATATTAGTAAAAGTTGTTTTTGCAAAGAAAGACAATTCAGTGGAAGTTACAATAATCCAGACTCCAAAAATGTTCATTAAGACCTGTCAACACTGTCGTTTCATGAAACCCAGACATGTGGAGTTAAGATTCTGGCCTAGGAAAGTCCCTTTTAAGTTCTGTGTCTTTTCACAGAAATACTAAGTAGACTTCAGCTTAACAACCAAACCTCCAAAAGGAGGAATATTATTCACTTTCTAGAATAAGGATCTTAAACCAAGCAGAACAAACATACTTGCCAGCCCTTCTGAAAGTGATTTTAAGAACCCAAAGTTGTTCTTCCCTTTCCTCTTACTTATTTCCTGTTGGTACTATATTAAAATTCTTCAAATGTCTGTCCTTGAAACCAACTCGTAGCATCCCTCTTCTCTTTCTGTCAGCTAATGCCCATTACATACACAATGTCATCTGTCACATACCTGACTATCAAAAGTTGTGCTGATAATCTTTTGTTGTTGTCGTTATTAGGTACCATTGCAATGAGTATGACTCGTAGTGACCCTATGAACAAAAGACCTGAACCTAATCTTGTCCTGCGTCATCCTCACACTTCCTGACACACAAGAGCCCACTTCAGCAGTCACCTTGTCAATTCACCTGGTTGAGAGTCTTCTTCTCTTTCACTGACCCTCCACCCTTCCCAGCATCATGTCCCTCTCCAAGGAATAGCACCTCCTAGCAATATGGCCATAGTATGTGAGGAGAAGCCTCATCATTCTTGCCTCCAAAGAGCACTCTGGCCGCATACTCTCCAAGACATATCTATTTGTTTTCTTGACTGTCCAGGGAATGTTCAGTGCTCTTCTCCAACACCACAGCTCAAAAACATCAATTCTTTTTCTGTCATCCTTATTCATTGTCCAGGTCTTGGATGTATAGCTAGTAATCAGGAGGACCATGGCCTGAATCAGACACACCTTAGTTTTCAAACTGACATCTTTACTCCTCAATTATTTGGAAAGATACTGATAATCTTTACCATTTCCAATCTTAAAAGAAATCTTTCTGCATAATTTTTGTTTCCTTAGCAGTAGAGATGTCAAGAATCTTTGAAAATTGCTTAAAAGCCTCCTCTGGGTCAGGTGGAATCAAGATTTAAAATCAGCCATCTCTCTTCTTCTCTGTTATCTTGTCCATGCCATTATTAATAGGTATCACTGATTCTATATTTAAGTCTCACTATTTTTTCTTTAAAAATATATGAGAGGAAGTGTGGGGGGGTATTTCATTCATTTGGACATTTATGTAGACTACAGAAAAAACCCTGCTAAACCAAAAAAGCCTCCAGTTCATTGCTACAGAGTCCACTCCAACCACTTTTCACCCTGTTTCTGAGACTGTGCACCTTAAATGGAAGAGGCTGTCCATCTTTAGCCCTCAGAGTGGCTGGTGGAGTCCAACTGCTGGAGCTGTGCAAACTCTTGGGTTAGCAGAGCAACACTCTGCAGACCATACCACATAATAGAACCAGGAATGTGCTCAATATCCTACAGACAAACAGAATAGAATTGTTCATTGAATGAGAACACAAGAAAATGTAAAACTAGGGATATAACAGAGTGCACAATTAAAGTGCTAACTTTACTTCTCATTCACACAGTCACTGCTAGCCAATCTGTCTGACTCATAGCTGACCCTTCAGTGGGTTTTCTGAAGCTGTAAATCACATGGGAGGAGACTGTCCATTTTTCTCCCACAGAGTTGATGTTAGAGTTAAACCGTCACATATGCAGCTTTTGTGTTAGCAGCATAATTTATTATCAGGTGTGTCACCACAGATAGGTAAAGAGAATATTTATGCTTTAAAGGAGAAGGATGTTGTTTAGTTAAAATAAAATCAAAATCGCTGAATTTTGAGGCAAAAGCCTCAAATTCCACTTGATGCTTTCTGATTGTCTCATACAGACCAAACTGAGGAAATACTATGAAATGCTACGCACTTTTATATGGCTGACTGCATTGTGGTATTGTTTTCCAGATTTTCTCCCTCCTCCCACTTTTTATGCTCTGATGCCCATCATTTTCATCTCTTTCCCTAGTCTAACATTACATAGGAAGCAGTCTATGTATTGCATGTCTCGTATAAGTTTCCCAGTATTATTTATTTGAATAATCGTTTTATGGCTCTTGCTATATCTAAACAATACCTGGGAGGATATCAAGAAAATCGTCCATGAAGAATGCAAAAGATCATTACAAAGGCTGAAAAAGAAGAAAAGACCAAGATGGATGTCAGATGAGACTCTGAATATTGCATTAGAGTGCCGAGAAGCCGAAGCTAAAGGAAGAAACCAAGAAATCAAAGAGCTAAACAGAAAATTTCAAAAGGCAGCCCGGGACGACAAAGCAAGATACATAATGAAATGTGCAGAGAGCTGGAGTCAGAAAATCAAAAGGGACGAACTCGCTCAGCGTTTCTTAAGCTGAAGGAGCTGAAAAACAAATTCAAGCCATTGGTGGTAATACTTAAGGATACTTTGGGTAGAATGTTAAATGATTCAGGAAGTATCAAGAGAAGATGGAAGGCATACACAGAGTCACTGTATCAGAAGGAATTGGCTGACACAGAAGAATTTCACGAAATGACATATGAGCAAGAGCCTTTAGTGATGAAAGAGGAAGTTCAAATTGCTCTGAAGGAATTGGCAAAAAACAAGGCTCCAGGAGTTGACGGCATACCAATTGACACATTTCAACAGACAGACACTGCCCTGGGTGCTCACTAAGTTGTGCAAAGAAATCTGGAGAACAGCCAGCTGGCCCACTGACTGGAAAAGATCAATATCTGTTCCCATTCCAAAGAAAGGTGACCCAACAGAGTGTGGAAATTATCGGACAATATCATTGATATCACATACAAGCAAGATTCTGCTGAAAATTATCCAAAAGCCTTTGGAACAATATGTCAACAGAGAACTGCCAGATGTGCAGGCTGGATTTAGAAGAGGTCGTGGTACTAGGGATATTATAGCTAATGTTAGATGGATTGTGGCAGAAAGCAAAGAATACCAGAAGAATGTCTATCTGTGCTTCATTGACTATGCAAAGGCTTTTGACTGTGTGGATCACAACAAGCTGTGGCTGACTCTGAGAAGAATGGGAATCCCAGAACATTTGATTGTGCTAATGCAAAACTTATACTTGGACCAAGAGGCAGTTGTCAGAACAGAGCAAGGAGACACTACATGGTTCAAAATCAAGAAGGGGGTTCTTCAGGGATGTATTCTGTTTCCATACCTTTTCAATCTGTATGCAGAACAGATCATCCGAGACGCTGGGCTATATGAAGAGGAATGTGGCATCAGGATTGGTGGAAGAATCATCAACAACCTGCATGTTATGCAGATGACACCACCCTGCTTGCTGAAACTGAGAAGGACCTGAAGAGCTTGCTGCAGAAGACCAAGGACTACAGCCTCCTCTATGGACTGAATGAAGCTCAACCGATTAAAACACGCTTGGAAGCAGGAGTGACATCCACTTCTAAAATAGCTTGCCTCCAGAAACCCTATGAACCTGGAGAAATGATGAAAGTTAAACAAGTGTTCAGGTCTCTCATTCATAGGGTCACTATGAGTCACCTACAACTTGACAGCACTTAACAACAACACCATCACCAACACCAGGGGGGTGGTTGGTTCTGGATTCCTGGTCAGCACGATAGTGAGCAAGACATGGCTTTCCCTCTCTAGTTTCTTGGTTGCTTCAGACAACACACACACACACACACACACACACACACACACACACACACACACGAGAATCAGACTGAACTGCACTGCAGTTCGTTCAAGATATACCGCATGGTAACCATGTGTTAAGAATATATGACTCTGTCTCAGTTAATTTACATGCCAAATGGGAAGCAATATCTATCATCAATCTATTTTGTCATATTTAATGAGATAACATGATCAAAGACCCAGTATAGCATTTATCAGAGTTCTCAGCAGATGTTGTTTCAGTTCCCATGATCTGAAACAGAGCTACTGGATAGTTATCATGATGCGTCCTATCTAATCTTCAAGAGTACTTAGTTTTTACAGTTATAATTGAGAAACCCTGGTGGTGTGTTGTAAAAAGTATTGGGCTGCTGACTAAAAGGTCAACAGTTTGAATCCATTAACCAATTACTCTTCAGGAAAATGATGGGCATTCATATAAAGATTTTTGCCTCAAAAATCTGATGGAGAATGGCTATGAGTACGTACTCAAATGAGGGTAGTGGGTTACTGAAGTTTAGTTCTGATTACACTACATTTCTATCTTTGTTAATGAGAGGAACTGTTCCACAGACGCCTCTTTATCTTATGTCAGTACTCTTTGAAAGATCGTCATAAAGAACCTGACTTCAAAGGGACTTCTCATCTTGTTTTGTTCCTCTTTCTTGTCTGTGGGCAGCTAGTTTGAAAGCAGAACTAATCTGATTTACTATTTATATTTAATCTTTTCCTGTCTTGAAAATCCACCTTCTTCTCCAATGATTCCTCTGATAGCCTGTCCAAGTGTACATCACAATCAAAAAGAAACAAGAAATTTCAATTTTCAAGAGCAATCACACCCACTTAAATATTTGGTAAAATGCTAAGATTTATCAAAAGGTAAGAAAAACAGTAAGAGTTAATGTAAAACTGAAACTATTTCTCTTTTCTTCATTTACTTTATCTATATTTTCCCATGATTCCCCCAGCATTCTCTACTCTTGTAGGAAAGAAAACATAGTTATTCTCTGATTTAAATAAAACCATTTACTTTTTCTTTGCAATATACAATGAGTTCCCAATAAGGCCACAAATTGAATGGAAAGAGATTGCACATCTTACTCTCACAAAGGAAGTTCATAGAATATGAAGTGTCTACCTGTTGGTTGGCAACAAAACTCTTTGCCAATCAGGCCAAAAAAAACCCTCTTTTTGGAGCTTATATATATGTATTACCTGTCCTTTGCCACGAGTATTGCCGGCTAATCTATAAAATACATTGCACACACTGGAGCTTAACTATTAAAAAAAAAAAATCTTAACTGGTTCCCAAAGAGTTTGTCACTGGTCAGTCACAATTGTGTATGGGTGTAGGACTATATTTCTATAGGATTATGGCAGTTTTATGTTCTTGTGCCTTTTCAATAGAATTGATTGCACCTTCACTTTAAATTCTTTAAGAACACAGATGTTTTCCATTTCCTTAACAATTTATCACCAAAGCAAATGCAATGATTATGATTATTGTGAATCACACAAATTTAGAGTTGGCTTGTTTGGTGTCCCCACCCCCCACCCCCCAACGTGCCAACGTGATGATCTGGGAAAGCAAAATGCAAGCTTCATGTAATTAAAGCTTTTGTTCCTTTCATTAATTAATGTTTCCTTAATAGGTGTTAGAAAATAAATATCTCACATGAAATACTGACCCTTTGTAGACCCATAAGAAGTATTTTAGGAACCCTGTCTGTGTGGTGGTTAACGTATTCAGCTGTGTACTGACAAGTCAGTGATCAAACCCACCTGTCCCTCCAGAGGAGCCTGATGAGGCAGCCAGCTTCTATAAAAATGGAGTTTTGAAAACTCTATGGGACAGTGCTACACTATTCCATGGAGTTTCTAGGAGTTGGAATCAACTTAACATTGTTGTTAGGTGCCCTTGAGTTAAATTTGACTCGTGGTGACCCTATAAGCAACAGAAGGAAACCTTGGCCTCTTCAGTACCATCACCACAGTCTCGGCCAAGCTTGAACCCGCTGCTGCTGTCACGATGTCAGTCCATCCCTTTGAAGGTTTTCCTCTCTTTTGCTGACCCTCTGCTTTTCCCACCATGATGTCTTTTTCCAAGAATTGGCCCCTCCTGACAGAATGCTCAAAGAAGGCGAGATGAAGTTTCACCACCTGTGCCTCGGATGAGCACCCTTGGTTGCACTTTCTCCAAGACTGATTTGCTAGTAACTTCATGTTGTTGTTACGTGCCACCTGGATGACTATGATTCATAGTGACCCAGTTCTGAACTTTGCCCTATTCCGTACATCCATCCTGATCTCTGAGGTGTTCGAGCCCACTGTTACAGTTACTATGTCAATCACAACTTTATAGCAATTGATTTTTCGATAAGAAATAATGGTTGAGCAGATAATTGCATAGTCATCACATCATCAATACCACTCCTAGACCAAAATGCTTTTTTAAGAAGAGTGGTTGGTCTTGATTCTTGTGCAAAAATGCCATAGGGGGTAAAAATATGATGCTTTATATGTTGATTACAAACAAACACACACCAAAAAAACATTCTCATGAGTGAGAAGAAGCAAAGTTATATTTCTTTAAAAAAATGTAATTTCTCATAATTTCTACCATACTAGTAAAGGAAGATTTCTGATGGACCAAAAGATGAACTAAGACCAAAGCAGATGAGCTAAACTAAGTCCTTGTAAAGTTCCAGTGTATAACTTACACAATTTGGTTTAAGCTTGATTATGTTGGTGGTGGTATTACGGGCCATTACAGATAAAAAGATACATATATATAAACATATATCTCCCAATGATTTTTGTTTTGAGGGGCAGGGAGAGAAAGAAGATGTAGATGAAGAAACATGGAAAAAGGAAAAAAATAAGCCAAGAGAAAGAAAAATGCAAAATTCTAGAGAGAAATTCTCCTCTGGTAAGAAGGGAAGAATGGGGTGGGGGGAGGGAGGAGAAGGTACATTTACTTTAGGAATAGCCTGAAGGGTAAGTAAGTAAAACGGTGTTCATGTGGCTCCACCTACAGGCAATAAAACTTCCTTCAGATCCTGGGTCCTGGGGTTTTGGTTTCTCAAGAGCAGTTAAAGTAGCAGAACAAATCTCAGAAAGTAATATTCTTCCAAGAAAATATTGTTATTATGCTCTGAGTAATGACATGCATTACTTAGCATGTAAGGCTGGACTGCTTTTGGGGTGTTTCTTTGGGGTTTTTGTCTTCTAAAAAGCAACATGAAAGGACGTTGTATTCTTGAGGAAATATACTGAAAATTTAACAAGATTCCAATTGCCCAAAGCTTTATTAAAATGCATTTAAAGAATTATTTAACTGAATATAGCTACACTGAATATTACTAACAGGTATTTAAAACAAAATGATGTCACTTACAGAATGAAAATCTTTTGATATCATTTCTCTTAGCTAACCCTTCTCGCCTCCGGAAACTCTATGAACTTGGTGAAACGATGAACGTTATAAAAGTGTTCTGGTCTTTTGTTAGGGCCGCTATGAGTCGTCTATGATTCAATGGCACTTATCAACAACAACCCTTGTTCTAGTGGAGAGATTTGACAGCCTGGTGCTTAGGGGATTGTGCTGCTAACCTGAAGTACACGTCTCTCTAGTTAGAACTCACTCCTGGCTCTACAGGAGATAGATGGGTAATCTCCATACCAAGTGATTTAAAGCTGTCACCTATGGGCCCGTTCTGAATCTTTTTTATAAAAGATTTTTTGAAAGCTTTTTTAAAGTTGACTCTTTCTCAAAATTCATTTCCTTCAAGTTGGAGTCGACGCATAACTGACCCTCCAACTCATTTTCTAAGGCTCTAAATCTTTGCAGAAGAGATTGCCTATTTTTCTCCCAAGGAGCTGCTGGTGGATTCAAGCAAGTCATTTTTAGTTTGGTAGCACAGTTCGCTGTGACTATGCCACAAAAGTAGATAATTAAAGTACCACCCATCTTTTATTTTGATAAATGTCAGTCATAACACAAAAGGAGACCATTCAATCAATTTGAATATAAATTAATGGCTGAAGTTTTAATAGTCACATTGTCAGGAAACTGAAGAACTGTAAAGTTCATGAATCAATCTTCTTAGAATTGTACGAGAAAGTCTGAAACATCTTTCTCTGATTCCTACTAATGAAAATTATGATGTAATAATCTAAATGGAATATGCTTTTGACCAATTATGTAATACCACTTAATTCCTATAGACCTAAATAAAGAAGTAAAGTTCTCAGTTCTAGATATCCTGTCCTTAACACCTTTGATGGCCTTTCAGTCAGGTATGAATTTTATAACCTTTAGTTCCTGATCCATTGATATAAGAATGTATCCTGTTTTGTGGTGTTTCAACAAAGTGGCCATTTTCACTCCATAACAATAGAAGCTTACCCAATCCTGACTGTCTTTATTTCTTAATAAACTTCATCTGTTTTTATTCAAGTAGACTCTATATTATTGCTCTATGTCATAATGAAGAATACAAAAAACGTCTAAATAGTACAAAGGGTTATCTATTTTAGACATCCCTTACATATCCTACCTTCTATTTATTTGTTTTTTTTTTCTTTGATTTTAGCCATGGGCTCAGTTGGGCTTTGGCTCACTTTTATCTAATGCCTCACCTCAAACTCACCTCAACTTCTTTTCATTTCTTTCTGAGACTTCTATGATACTAACAGGAATTAACCTTACACACATGTACAGCCCTGCAGTAATTCTCAACCAACAGGGGATAATAGTCAATGATTAAATGATTCTTCCTATTTATTTTCAGGTGGGCAATTCTGAGAGTCATTCAATGGGCTTTGCAGAAGTTTCCAGAGGGGTCAAGCCCTGGCTGTCCACTAAGTTAATCAATTTGATAGCACAGTCATGTTTTGTTTTTCCCTTCTATTTTGTTTATCAGCACAAGTCCATCAAATTCCTTGGGATCAAACTTCAATTTAACCAGTTAACTTTTTTTCAGACTCTGCCCTTGGGGAAACACATATTCAGACTGTGGTCATGAGCATAAAGAGAAAGCAATCAGCCTGAGGTCTGTGACTTTCCTTAAGCATCAAATTACTAATAGATAAGAAGGTTGAGAAGGTGATATATGAGTATTGTTTTTCTATATTGAGATTGAATGTCAAAGAATGAAGTTTAACTATACTGGCAGACAGAACAAAAATAGTTAAGAGTATGATGTTATGTGCCACTGAGACACCTGCAACTCAGCCACCCTATTTACAATAGCTGTGAATCTTTTCCAAGCTTGAGCCAGTCTCTCTGACTCTGACGTACCTATCTTCATTATCCTAGTTATTCTGTCAATCAATCTCTTCAAGGATAGGATCATCCTCTACCCTTTCATGCATGATGTGATGTCCTTCTCCAAGTACTGGTTCCTCCTGATAACATGCCCAAATTATGTGAGATGAAGCTTTAAAATCTTTGCCTCCAAGGAGCAAACTGGTTTCACCTTCTCAAGGACATATTTGTTAGTTATCTTTGGAGTACATGTTATGTTCAATACTCTTCTCCAGCTCTACAACACAAAGGCATCAATTCTTCTGCCATCCTTGGTCACTGTCCAGCTCTCTGATGCATAGCAAGTAATTGCAAAGACCATAGCCTGAATCAGGTGCATCCTAGTCTCTAGACTAATATTGTTGCTCTTTAGTACTCTGGAGGGGTCCCTAATAGCAGATTTTCCCAATTTGTCTTTTCATTTCCTGACTGCTGGTGCCAAGAGAGTTGATTGTGGAGCTGAGCAAGTTGAAATTGTTAACAACATCAATCTCTTCTCTATCTATCATGGTGCTGCCAATTGGCCCAGTGGTGAAAATCTTTCATTTTTTTTTTATGTTGTGCTTCAATCCATGTTAAGACTACAGTCCCTGACCTCTACAGCAAAAACTTCCAGTCTTTCTCAGTTTCAGCTAGCAAGGTTGTGTCATCTGCCTAACATATGTTGCTGATGAATCTTCCTATAGTTCCAATGCCATATTTGTTCTGCATATAGGTTGAAATCTAAAACTAGACTGCAGTGGTCCAAATACTGGTTTTGCAACTTAAAAGTTATGAGATTTTAATTAAGTAGCTAAATTCATTAATATTGATTATTTCTCATGGTCATTGCAGTATTATACAGAATAGCAAAGAGACCAAAACAGCCCAAGTGTAAAACAAAACAAAGCAAAACAAAACAAAATAAAACAAAACAAAAAAAACAGCAAACCCACCAAAACTGAATGGATAGAGACACTGGTACCTTCAGAATGGAGTAATACATGGCATTGGAACACAATGAAGAACTTGTGAGACATTACACAAAATGAATGAGCATAGAGGACATTATGCTGAATGAATGATTAAGAAAGCAAAAGATAACCAAAAAGGCAAGAAAGAAAGAAAAGATTATGATTATATGATTATATCATATTAATAGATATGATAAGAGAATCCAAACTTGCCTTTTGGTTTTTCTAGAATTATAGTGGTCTCTTTATATGAATGTAGAATTGCCCCAGCCTGCAGGGTTCTTCAACGTGGACCTAAGGAGGAACAAGTGGTGCTAAGAAAGGAGACAAGACAGGAGTCTGATCAAGTCTCGTTTATTAAAGCTTTTCACAGGGCTTATATAGAAAACCCGCCTAGCTGTCTTATGTAGGCTGGGTTGCTATAGCAACCCAGCCCCAGGATATCAGTTTACAGCAGGAATGAGGAACATGCCCTAAAGCATTGAATGACAGGAACTGAGCCAATGAGGCAAGCGTTTTCCCAGGAATGGGCAGGTGGCCTGGACTGAGCTCAGCCCGCTAGGTGTCAGACATGAGTGTATGAAAAGTAGTCCACAGACAAATTGGAGTTGCCCATGTCAGAGCCAAGACCCATTGAGGATGGCTTCCCACATAGAATAACTGTCCCAGGTAAACCTTATGTTCAATTCTTGTGTTTTAAGAATATCCTTTTATCATACCTCTTCTATTTGTATGCTGAGCAAATAATACTAGAAACTGGACTATATAAAGAAGAACGTGGCATCAATATTTGAGGAAAATTCCTCAAGAACCTGTGATATGCATGTAATACAACCTTGCTTGCTTAAATTGAAGAATACTTATTGAAGAAGATAAAATACTACAACCTTCCATAGCTTATACCACAACATCAAGAAAACAAAAATTCTCGTAACTTGATTAATATAAAATAAATAACCAATTAGCATTTTCCAAGATATCATTTTACTGAATCCACAATCAATACTCATTGAAGCTGTAGTAAAAAAATCAAAGATGCATTAAGTTGGGCAACTCTGCTGCCAAGACGATTGCTTGTTGATAGTGCGAGTTAAGAAAGATTCCAGTTTAAAGACTAATTAAATTGTGACTCAAGACTTACTATCAATTGATTCTTAACCTTGTGATAATTAGAGAATGATTAAGGAAGGAAGACTAAAGAAGCTTTTAAAATGTGATGTTGGTGAAGAATATTGGATATGCTATGGAGCAGCCAGAAGGATAAATCTTGGAAAAAACTAAAAAAAAAAAAAATAGCATCCTCCTTAGAGGTAAGTATGTTATTGTGTACTAACCCATGGTTAACCCTCCAGCAGGTTTTCAAAGGCATTTAATCTCACAGGAGAGGATTGCCATCCTTCTCTCGTCTAGCAGCTGATGGATTGAAACTGGATGCCCTCAGGATTGCAGAGTAGTTTCTTGCCACTGGGCCATCAGATGCTCCCTAGAAGTAAGGATATCATTGTTATTATGTGCCATTGAGTCACCTGCAACTCATAGTGACCCTATGCACAATAGCCCTAAACCCTGCTCTATCCTGCGCCAATCGTATTGTCTCTGAAATACCTACCTCCACTACCCTAGTCACTGAATCAATCCATCTCATCGAGGGTCTTCCTTTTCTGTGCTGTCCCTCAACCCTCCCAAGCATGATGTCCCTCTCCAAGGACTGGTCTTTCTTTGCAACATGTCCGAAGTATGTCAGACAAAGTTTCAGAATCCTTGCCTCCAAGAAGCAGCCTGGTCTCACCTTCTCTAGGATGAACTTGTTTGTTCTCCTAGCAATCCATGGTATATTCAATACTCTTCTCCAGCACCATAGCTCAAAGGCATCAATTCTCCTTCTATCATCCCTAGTCATTGCCCAGCTATCTGATGCATAACAAGTAACTGCAAAAACCAAGGCCTGGATCAGGTGCACCTTAATCTCCAGACTGACATCATTGCTCCTCATTACATTGGAGAGATCTCTGACAGCAGACTTTCCCAATGCAATTCATCTTTTCATTTCCTGGCTGCTGGTACCAAGAGTGTTGATTGTAGAGCCAAGCAAATTGAGTCTGTCAACAATCTCAATCTCTTCATCATCCATCATGATGCTGCCAATCAGCCCAGTAGTGAGAGTCTTTGTTTTCTTGATGTTGAGCTGCAATTCATAATGAAGACTGCAGTCCTTGCCCCTCCACAGCAAGTGCTTCAGATCCTCCCCAGTTTCAGCAAGCACAGTTGAGTCATCCGCATAACACAAATTATTAATGAGTCTACCTCCAATCCTGTTGCCAAACTTTTCCTCATAGAGCCCAGCTTCCCGGATAATCTGTTCCTCATAGATTGAAAAGATGTGGAGATAGGACACATCCTTGACACATACTCTTCCAAAGTTTAAAGATTATTAAAAAAATTACTAATACAGTACATCCATAGAAAACTGCCAAAAATTTAGGCTAGATTTAGAAGAAGCCATACTATGAGAAGAAGTCATACAAAAATGAGGTACATCACTGGTAACGTCAGTTGGATCTTGGCTTAAAGCAGAGAATACCAAAAGGATGTCTATCTGTATTTTACTGACAATATAGAACACAACAAATTTTGGCTAATGTTGAGAAGATTCTCAAGCATTACTTAATGGTGCTCACGCAAAAACTATACCTAGACCAAGAAACTGTTGTCAGAACAGAATAAAGAAACATTGCATGGCTAAAAAATCAAGAAAGGTGTGTGTCCAGGCTGTATGCTTTCTTTATTCCTATTCAATCTGCTGGCTGAGCAAATAATTCAAGACCATGTGCTTTGTGAAGAAAAATGTGGCATCAAGATCAGAAAACTTGTGAACAACCTTTATTATGCAGATGACACACTTTGCTTGCTTAAAGTGAGGAGGAATTGAAATGCTTATTGCAGATGATAAAAGATTACAGTCTTCAGTGTGGATTGAATTTAAACATTAAGAACACAAAAATCTTTACCACTGGCTTAAAAGGTATCATTATGATGAAAGACTGGGGTTGTCAACAATTTCATCTTATTGAATCTACAGTCAACATCCAGAAATCTAGAAAGCAAAAGACATATTGTTATTGTTGTTGTTGTTGTTGTTGTTATGTGCCTTCGAGGAACTTGCAACCCATAGTGAAGTGTTCTGTGTTTCCCATTTTTCTCAAAGTTAGCCACAATTTGTTGTGATCCACACAGTCAAATGCCTTTACATAATCAATGAAACACAGATAGACGTTCCTCTGGTACTCTTTGTTTTCTGCCAAGATCCATCTGACATTGGCAATAATGTCTCTAGTGCCACAACCTCTTCTAAACCCAGCTGGCATTTCTGGCAGTCCTCTGTTAATGTACTGTTCCAGTTGTTTTTGGATGATCTTCAGCAGGATTTTGCTACAAGGATTCTGAAACTTCATTTGACATACTTTGGACACGTTGCAAGAAGGGACCAGTCCTTGGAGTGGGACATCATGCTTGGGAGAGGAAGACCCTCACTGAGATGGATTGGGATAATGGGGGTAGCTATGTCAGAGACAATAAGATTGGCACAGGATAGAGCAGGGTTTAGGGCTGTTATACATAGAGTCACTATGAGTCGCAGGTAACTCAACAGCACATAACAATAACAACAGCAATACTAGTGATATTGTTTGATAATTCCTACACTCTGTCAGGTCGCTTTTTTTTTTGAATGGTAATAAATATGGATCCCTTCCAGTCAGTTTGCCAAAGTAGTTGTCCTCCACATTTCTTGGCACTACTTGATGAGTACATCCAGGGCAGCATCTGTTTGTTAAAATGCGTAGATTGGTATTCCATCAATTCTTGGGGCTTCCCCCCCCAAGTCCTTCAGAAGACCCTGAACTTCCTCATTCATCACCATTGCCTCTGATCATATGTTGTTTCATGAAATTCTTCTGTGTCAGCAAATTCATTTTAGTACAATGGCTCTGTATACTTCTATCATTCTATCCCCAGCCTCATTTCTGTGACCAAGTCTATATTTTCTGACTATTGATCTTTCTTCCTGGTTCCTAGCTTTCATATTCCAGTCATCTATCATTATTAATGACTCTTGGTTACATGTTCAATTGATTTCTTACTGAAACAGTTCATAAAAATCATGCTTCCTCTTCTTTGTCTCTAATTGTTGGTGAATAAATTTGAATGACAGGAAACTATGAACTTTGATAAATGTTGATAGTTGTAGAGGGGCTTCAGGTCTTTTGTTCATAGGGTCACTATGAGTTGTGCTCAACTCGAAGGTAATCAACAACACTAGTATTAACAGATCTTCCTTGTATGTGTATGGATATTATCTTGTCATTCACATTATTGTATTTCAAGATGGATAAAAAATGGCCTTTTTAACTATGAAAATGACCGCATTTTGTCTCACCTTTTCATCTTGAATATAGATCATATGATGTTCTGATTAAAAATATCTTATGCCAATCCATCTCACTTTACTAATGCCTAATATGTCAATATTTATGAATTCTATTTCATTCTTAACAATGTCTAGTTTTCCTACATTCATGCTTCTCACATTGCATGTACCAATGACTAGTTTCTTCTTACAGTTGTTCCTCTTCCTTTGTGTTTCTGAATTTGAGTCTTCAGCCTCAGTTGCCATTATCTGTTAGTCTATTCTAAGTGTACTCTGCTGTATATAGGGTTTTTGAAGGTCTGTTATATTTCTGAAGTGGATGGCCAATCCTTCTTCCTAGTCTGTCTTAATTTGGATGCTTAGTTTTAGAACAATATTACAAACATTTTACCGAGCAGATGAAAGAAGCTTCCCTTACATAAACAAGCAACATATTGAGAAAATCTGCTGTCTAGTACCACTCCAAGTTGTCAAGGAGTAATGATGTCATTTTAAAGACTCAAATACATAATTTAAGCCATGATCTTGTTATATATCTGAAACTCAGGTACCAAATAAGGACGACAGAAGAATAGAGGCCTTCAAGTTGTGGTGTTTGAGAAGAGTACTGAAAATTCAATAGACTTTCAAAGAACAAATAAAATATGTATTAGAAAAAATGCAACCAGAGTGCCTCTTACAGGCAATGATAGTGAAAAATTATCTCACATATTTCGGATATGTTGTTAGGAGGGACCAGTCCTCGGAAAGGCACATTATACTTGGATAGATGTTCTTTCAGCGAAAAAGAAGAAGACCTACAACCAGCTGGATTGACATAGAGATTAACACTGAGTTTAAATGTATCAGACATGATGAGGATGGCACAAGATAGGACAAGTTTCCAATCCATTTTTCATATGGTCTTTTTGAATCATAGCCAACTCAAGACCTTCTAACAATAACAAAAATGAAAGTGTATTTGCACATGATACTAATCATAATTTTTGACAATTTCTCCATGCTGTTGGATCTCCTTCATTTAGAATGAGCAACAATATATAATTCTTTAAGTCAATTCAGGTCTTTTAAATTTCTTCACATAGAAAAGTGAGAGCTCCTAATGTATATTTAGCATAGATGAATGATTACCTTCAATTGTTGAAATTTCACAGTTGGCATCAATCCTGGACCATTGTTTTTCAACAATTAATTCAGTACAAGTTAGACTTTGATGCTATTGGATTTTGGTCATGTTTCAACCTCCTGAGATGGTTGATGGTTGAATAATCCTTTTTGATACAGTAACTCTGTGTATTCTTTCCATGTTATTTTGCTTCTTCCTGTCTCATTTAAAGGGAGCTTTGGTGGCATAATTGTAAGCTATCTTGCTATTCCAAAGGTCATGTGTCTCTGTAAGTTTAAATCATCAGTTGGAAATATAAGCAATCATCTCTCACGATTTACAAACGGAGGTTCTATGTGTCAGAATGAATATAAAGGCTGAGTGAATGTATCATCTGATTATGTTGTCCATTGAATTCTTCACTATTGTATCATGAAGGACCAATTCTTTCCTCCTCTTTCTTTTTTTTTTTTTTTTTTTTTTAGTTGTTTATTTTTCATTTCAATGAACATCTACAGAGATTTTTGGTTTTCTGACTCCAGGACACTATATTTGACTATAATTTTTTGATTTAGAGCAAAATTACTGAGTCTGGTTGGAATTAAAAGATATTTTATTGAGGGGCAATGTAATTTGAAAATTGGTAATCAGAGTCCAGAATATTCTGAAACAACTTATTCAAGGAAGAGGTTGTTAGGAGAGTTTAAAGAAGAGAATTCGAAGAAATTTAGTGAATATTTAGTGATTGGTTGACATTTAGGTAATGGTTACAAAATTGAGTGATGATACATCTGATTTGTAAAAGATTACATGTTTCCAAAATTTCTTATTTAAAAACTACAAAATTAGGTTCATTTGGCCAATCTACAATTATATGAGACCCTACTTATTTGTCTACTCCTTAGAATCTATGCCTTTGAACTATGGGTTTGGTGAACAGCATTGTATATACCTTGGACTACCAAAAACGAAACAACTCTGTCTTGGAGGAAGTTCAAACAGGGTGCTCCTTGGAGGCAAGGATAGTGAAATTTCATCTCACATTCTTTGGAGATCCTTTCAGAAGGTACTAGACTTGGAAAAAGACATCTTGCTGACAAAGGTAGAAGGTCAGTGAAAGAAAGCCATAAGGTCAGGGAAAACCCTCCAAGAGATTGAGTGACATGATAACTGCAACAGTGTGCTTGATGTGATAGCGATTGTGTTGATGATTCAGGACAGAGCATATTATAGGTTGTTATGAATCATAGTCAACTCAACAGTACCTAACAATATGTTTACTTTAAATAAGTATTTGTTCTAAGTACTGTTTTGGATCTGAATTCTTAGGTAGAAGGTAAAACATGTGTTGTTGTTGTTGTTGTTGATGATGTTGTTGTTAAGTGCTGTTGAGTCATAGACAACTCATAGCAACACTGTGAATGAAAGACCTGAACACTTATATCATTTTCTTCATTTCTCCAAGTTCATAGGATTTCTAGAGGCAAGCTATTTCAGAAGTGGTTGCCACTCCTGATTCCAAGCTTCTTTTAATCAGAGAGCTCCACCAAACACTGTCCATCAGTGTCACAGTGTTTAGCATCATGGCAACCATGAGTTACCTCTATACAGCAAATGGACAGACAAGTACTATACCAATTAGAAGAATGCTTGACCAAAAACAATTAAAACCAGGCCTGAGGGGCACAGATTAAAATCGCTCATCTTTGGCTTGGTAGCATCACTTTCTGTCCACTTGGCCCACTGAGCTCTTCCTATGTTGTTATTGTTGTTAAGGGCATTTGAGTCATAGATGACTCATCGTGACCCTATGTACAAAAGACCTGAACACTTGTGTTTCACTATCTTATAAAATTGTAAATCAAGTCATTTTCTCAAGGCATAGTAGATAGTTACAGAAAAGGCAAGCTACGTTTTATTTATACAGAGATAACTTTTTGAAATGGAATTTTTTTTAAATTTAGGTTGTTTATTTTTCATTTCCATGAACATCTACAGAGATTTTGGGATTCCATTCATTCATTGTTGCACCCTTCTCCCAGCACAAACCCCTCCCCCCTTCCCCCCATTTGCTCCTCTCCTTGAAAAGCAAAAGAAAAACTCCCTCATTGAAATGGAATTTTAACTTTAGATCTTAGCAAAGCCACCATCTATGTGACTAAATCAAGAATGATAAATTAATTTTGAGTGGTATTATTCTGCTTTGTCTTCTCAAGCCAGATCTTCTGTTCAGCTCTTTCATGTCCTCATTTCTTCCTTTTGCTTTTACTACTATACTCTAGAGCAAGTTTCAGAATATTTTCTGCTATTCATTTTGGTTTATTCTTTCATTCATTATGTTCTTTCCTCTTCTATAGTGTAATTTTATTAGAAGTTTACAAAGTGTTGATTTTCAGTTCAATTCAATACACATTTTGTTTTATAACACTAATTGCAATTTTCACAATGTAATCACACTTTTCTCACAATATACTTGCATTTCTCATTTCCATTCATCCTGCTACCCTACCCTTCCTGCTTTCTGAAATTTATCCTTGGGCAAATGAAGCTCACTTGCCATTATGTAATGGAAAGTTCTAAGTATCAAATTCCTCTCTGTTGTTATTTGTTTTCCTGGATGGAGTTAGGATAGGGAATGAGTGAATATAGAACAAAATTTAAATGACAACTGTTATTGTTTTGGTTATTTGTCATCAAGTCACCTGCGACTTGTAGTGACTCTATGTATAACAGCTTTGAGCACTGTTCTGTTGTCTCTGACACACGTATCCTCACTATTCCAGTCACTGAGTTAATCCATCTCATCAAGGGTCTTCCTCTCTTGGTCTGTTCCTCCACCCTCCCAAGCATGATGTCTCTCTCCAAGAATCTGTCCTTCCTTGCAACAAGTCAAAAGTACATCAGACAAAGCTTCAGAATTCTTGCCTCTGAGAAGTCTGTTTTTACCCTCTAAAGGATGAACCTCTTTGTTCTTTTAGCAAGTCCATTCAATACTCTTCTCCAGAATCATAGCTCAAAGTCATAAATTCTCCTCCATTTATCCCTAGTCATTGGCCAAATAGATCAATTTCAGAATACAGAATTTAATTAAAACATATTTATCTTAGCTTCGACATTAAATTTTAATAGTAATTCTGATAAGAAGATTTTTCTTGTACAGGCATAGATATCCTATCACTAAGAGTCAGTGTTAGAATTTAAAAAAGACCTTAAAATTGTTCTCATAACAAAAGCTATGCTATTCCTCTTTAATTTGATATGTGTCATCAAGCTTCCCATGATTCACAGAGATCCTAAGTGCAGTAGCTCTGAACCTTGCCCTATCTTAAGCCAGTCTCACTGACACCAACACACCTGACCCCATTGCCACATTTGCTGTGTCAATCCATCTCATCAAGGATCTTCTTCGCCTGTTCTGTGCTCTATTTTCCAAGTACGATGTCCTTCTCCAAGGAATGGTCCTTCCTGGTCACATGCCCAAAGTATGAGACAGAGTTTCAATATCCCAGCCTTTAAGGAAAAACTTGGTTTTACCCTCT
>NW_006399949.1:2906885-2907798 GCF_000299155.1 Elephantulus edwardii
CTGATGCCACACTCCTCCTCATAAAGTCCAGCTTCCTGAATGATCTGTCCCACATAATGATTGAAATGATATGAAGAAATTATCTCCCTAATTTTGAAACATTCAGTGTTTCTTTGATCTGTCTGATGACTGCCTCCGGGCCCAACTATGGATTTTGCATGAACACAATCAAGTGTTCAGGGATTACCATTCTCCTCAAGGTTAACCACAGTCTACTGTAACTTACACAGCCAAATGTATTTGCATAGTCAGTGAAACACAGAAAAACATTCCTCTGCTATTTTTTGTTTCAGCTAACATCCATCTTACATTGGCGATAATATCTCAAGTGCCATGTTGTGGTTGTTGATTGTCTGAATCAAGCACAATTCATAGTGACCCTATGAACAAAAGGCCTGAATCCCTCCTACAACTTCTAACATTTATCATGACCTCTCCTAAATCCAGCTTATATTTTCGGTAGTTCTCTGTCACTGTACTGTTCTACTAATTTTTTTTTAAATGATCTTCAGCAGAATTTTTGCTTGCATGTGGTGTTAGTGGTATTGTTTGATAATCTCTGCATTCTGTTGGATTACTCTTTTGGGGGGATAGGAATAAATATGGATCTTTTGAGTCAGTTGGTCAAGTAGCTTTCCTCTAGATTTCTTGGCACAACCTGGTGAGCATGTTCAAGCCAGGACCAGTCTGTTGAAGTATGACAACTGGTATTCCATCATTTCCTGGGGACAACTTTTTTGCCTATTTCTTCAGAGCCACTTAGACTGCCTTCTTCATCACAATTTCCTCTTTTTTAAAAAAAAACGTTGTTTAATTGTATTTTAACGACTACAGAAACGTTGGATTTTCATTTATTCATTGTCGCACCTTTTCTTCCTTCCCCTTCTCCCAGTTTACTTTCTTTAAAAAAAAA
>NW_006399949.1:2909103-2930566 GCF_000299155.1 Elephantulus edwardii
ATAACTATGAAAGCAACCCCATTTTTCCTCACCTTTTCATCTCTAACATAGTAGATCATAATTATCTGATTCAAAATGTCCCATGCCAGTCCATTTCATTTCACCAACAACTAGTACGTCAATTTTTATGTGCTCCATTTCTTCCTTAACAATATTAAAATTTTCTACATTCATGCTTCTCACATTCCTTGTTCAAATCCCTAGTGTCTGCTTACAACTATTCCTACTTCTTTGTGTTTTCATGTTTGAGGGCTCAGCCTCAGTTGCCATATCTGCTAGTCTAAGTGTGCTCTATTGTACATAGGGTTTCTGAAGGCCTGTTATTTCGGAAGCAGATGGCCAATCCTTCTTCCTAGTCTGTCTTAGTTGAATGCTCAGATTTAGAACGGTATCTGACAGACAAGCATTTTATAGAAAGGAGCAGATGAAAGCCATTTCCCCAGTTATAGAAGCAACCAATAGAGTCAGTGTTGCTACCACCCCTTGGCACAAGTGTTTTGACCCCCCCCCTTTGCCGTACTCTACCAGCATCCCCATCCATTCCCTCATACACCATTCAACTCTTCTCTCCCCTTATCCAGCCCTTGATATGATGGCTTAGGTCATAAGTCTTCTTGGTTTCTATGATTCTGAACACCTCACTCAGCTGCCAATTTCTTATGCTGTGGACAGCATACAATTCCTAAATAACATGCCTCCAGAAACTCTATGTTGTTGTTGTTGTATACCGTTGAGTCGCTTGTGACTCATAGCGACCCTGTATACAACAGCCCTAAACTCTGCTCTATCCTGTGCCAGTCGTGCTGTCTCTGACACATCCATCTAGATTACCCCAGTCACTGAATCAATTCACCTCATAGAGGGCCTTCCCCTCCTGCGCTGTCCCTCTACCCTCCCAAGCATGATGTCCTTCTCCAAGGACCAGTCTCTCTTTACTACATGTCCAAAGTATGTTAGATGGAGCCTCAGAATCCCTGCCTCCAAGGAGCCACCCGGTTTAACCCTTTCCAGGATGAATCTGTTTGTTTTCCTAGCAGTCCATGGTACACTCAATAGTCTTCTCCCGCACCACAGCTCAAAGGCATCAATTCTTGTTATAATCAAGGATGCTTTCGGCAGAATATTAAATAATCCAGGAAGTATTAAAAGAAGATGGAAAGAATATACTGAGTCACTGTATTGAAAGGAATTGGCAGACACAGAAGAATTTAATGAAACAACCTATGGTGATGAAAGAAGAAATTCAGGCTGCTTTGAAGGAAATGGCAAAAAAATAAGGCTCCAGGAAATATTGACATATTTCCACTAACAGATGCTGCCCTGGATGTGCTCACCAAGTTGTGCCAAGAAATCTGGACAACAACCACTTGGCCATCTGACTGGAAGAGATCTATATTTGTTCCCATCCCAAAGAAGGGTGACCCAACTGAGTGTGGAAACTATAGAACAATATCATTGATTTCACATGCAAGCAAGGTTCTACTGAAGATTATCCAAAAACAACTGGAACAGCACATCAGCAGAGAACTGCCAGAAGTCCAGGCTGGGTTTAGAAGGGGTCGTGATACTAGAGATATTGTAGCTGATGTTAGATGGATTTTAGCTGAAAGCAGGGAATACCAGAGGAATGTCTATCTGTGTTTCATTGACTATGCAAAGGCGGTTGACTGTGTTGATCATAACAAACTGTGGCTGACTCTGAGAAGAAACTCTGAACTTTGATAAATGTCAATACTTGTAGAGGGGCTTCAGGCCTTTTCTTCATAGGTTTGCTATGAGTCAATAGCAATCAACAAGTTCAAATACCAGGTACTAGTATTAGGGAAGGCTTCCTATCGCAGATGGTTCTGAGGAAAATCCTTTGCCCTCAAGTTCTGCTCCAGGACTGATTTCTTGTAGCTTAGTGCCTCTTCTCTTCATTTTGCAATATGGTGCATTTAGCATAAGAGGATGGCTTTCCCAGGAGAGGTGATGTATTGCCTAGATCTGGTATTTAAGTGTTATTTTCAAAGCTATTTTAACTTTCAGATTCTGCCCACTGGACTTCTGGGATTGTGGGTGTTACCTGCAAGAATGGGGGTTGTTGAGGTGAAAATCTCCTGGCTTTCTGTTGTTGTTGTTAAGTGCCGTCGAGTCTCAGGTGACTCATAGCGATCCTATGAAGGAAAGTCAACGCTTGGGTGTCTCTTATCCTCTCTCCAGGTTCATAGGGTTTCTGGAGGCAAGCTTTTACCGAAGTGGATGCCACTCCTCCTTCCAAGCTTGTTTTAATTGGGGAGCTCCACCCCACTCTCTGTCTGCATTGGGCATTTGACACATCTATGTCACAGTGTTCAGCCTCACAGCAAGCGAAAGTGACCGTGGTACGGCAACTTGTACACCAGGGCTATACAACCTAGAGGAATATCTGAACAAAAACGACGAAAGACAGGCCCAAGGGCCGCGGATTAAAAGCCATCCACCTTTGGCTTGGTAGCATTGCCTTCTGTCCACTGGGCGAGCTGATCTCTCTCTCTATGTTGATGTTATTGTTGTTAAATGTCGTGGAGTCACAGGCAACTCATAGCGATCCTATGAAGGAGAGACTTCAACGCTTGGGTGTCTCTCATTCTCTCTCTAGCTCCCAAAACTATTTTAACTCTCAGCCCCTGTTTACTGGACTTCTGGGATTGTGGGCATTACCTGAATGACTTTAAAACTTTATGGAGTAGATTTCTTTTCTAATTCACTCTGTTGAAATGACTCCGTTTGATTTTGGTTTCAGTTTTCCTGGATTAGTAGATCCTGTTGTTGTTGTTGTTAAGTGCCGTAGAGTTGTAGACAACCCATAGCGACCCTATAAATGGAAGTCTTGAACACAAAACTTTCATCTTTTCTCCAAGTTCACAGAGTTTCTCAAAGCAAGCGTTGTTTTTTTTTTTTAAGTGGATGCCACTCCTGCTTCCATTGTTGTGTTTTTGTTGTTGTTGTTGTTGTTAGGCACCGTCAAGTCGTAGACGACTCATAGTGACCCTATATGAACGAAGGACCTGAGCCCTGTTCATAGAGTTTCCAGAGGCAAGCCATTTCGGAAGTGGATGCCACTCTTGCTTCCAACTTGTCTTAATCAGGGAGCTCCACCAAACACTGTCCACCATGGGTAACCATTATCATATTTGGCACATCAGTGTCACAGTGCTTAGCATCACAGCAACCACAGAGTTACCTCTGTACAGAAGTGCACAGATCAATGCTATACCGCTTAGAAGAATGTTTATCTATAGATAAAACCAATTTGATACTTGTATATTCCTTTAGGTAAGATCCATGTATATAATTGTCATTTATGTTATTCTGGTTTTCTGTAAAAAGGTATGAGCATTGAATAAATTATTGTTTAAAAAAAAAAGAAAAATGCTTAACAAAAAACAATTTAAACTAGGCCTGAGAGTCCTAATGGATTTTTAACTAGAAGCCTGTATCCCCTCCCCCCACTCCCCTTAACTAATCAGCTTACCACCCTAATGCTCACTAATCTTGGCCACCAAGTTCCTGTAGAAACCAGCTTCTGTAGATGGCTTTCAAAATGGATTCCAGCCTTATGCTGGCAACCAAAAGGTGTTTTTTTTTTTTTTAACTAGGAGGCAATAATATATTCTGCATATTAATATTAATGAATGCTTGCAGCTATTTCTTTTAATTTTAAGACATGCTACCTGCTGTGGATGTGCTCACCAGGTTGTGCCAAGAAATCTGGCAACTGACTGGAAGAGGTCTATATGTGTTCCCATCCCAAAGAAGGGCAACCCAACTGAGTGTGGAAACTACAGAGCAATATCATTGATTTCACATGCAAGCAAGATTCTACTGAAGATTATCCAAAAACGACTGGAACAGCACATCAGCAGAGAACTGCCAGAAGTCCAGGCTGGGTTTAGAAGGGGTCATGGTACTAGGGATATTGTAGCTGATGTTAGATGGATCTTAGCTGAAAGCAGAGAACAACAGAAGAATGTCTATCTGTGTTTCATTGATTATGCAAAGGCATTTGACTGTGTGGATCATAACAAACTGTGGCTGACTCTGAGAAGAATGGGAATCCCAGAACATTTAATCATGCTAATGCGAAACCTATACTTGGACCAAGAGGCAGTCGTCAGAACAGAGCAGGGCATCACTGCATGGTTCAAAATTGGGAAGGGTGTACCCCAGGGATGTGTCCTGTCTCCATACCTTTTCAACCTGTATGCAGAGCAGATTATCTGAGAGGCTGGGCTCTATGAGGAGAAGAGTGGCGTTAGGATTGGTGGACGATCTATCAACAATTTGCGTTATGCAGATGACACAACCCTGCTTGCTGAAACTGAGGAGGACCTCATGCACTTACTGCAGAGGGTCAAGTACTGCAGCCTTCAATATGGACTGAGGCTCAATGTCAAGAAGACAAAAATTCTCACCACTGGACCAATCGGTAGCATCAGGATGGATGGCGAAGAGATTGAGATTGTTCACAGTTTGAGTTTGCTAGGCTCCATGGTCAACACTCTTGGCACCAGTAGCCAGGAAATAAAAAAATGTATTGCGATGGGAAAGTCTGCGGTTAGGGACCTCTCTAAAGTACTCAAGAGCAACGGTGTCTCTCTGGAGACATAGGTGCGCCTGATACAGGCCATGGTTTTTGCAATCACTTGTTAGGCATCAGAGAGTTGGACAATGACTAGGGAGGATAGAAGGAGAATTGACGTCTTTGAGTTGTGGTGCTGGAGAAGAGTATTGAATGTACCATGGACTGCCCAGAAAACAAACAGATTCATCCTAGAGAGGGTTAAACCAGGCTGCTCCTTGGAGGCAAGGATTCTGGGGCTTCACCTGACATACTTTGGACATGTTGTAAGGGGAGACAGGTCTTTAGAGAGGGACATCATGCTGGGCAGAGTGGAGGGACAGTACAGGAGGAGAAGACCCTCTATGAGGTGGATTGATTCAGTGACTGGGGTAATCAGGATGGGTGGTTCAGAGGCAATGAGATTGGCACAGGATAGAGCAGGGTTTAGGGCTGTTGTACATAGGATCGCTATGAGTCGCAAACGACTCGACAGCACATAACATCAACAACAACCTTAACAAATGAAGATTATGAACATTTTATTCTATTCAAATACTTTTGGACCCTAAGGTCAACCATCCTAGGGGGTCACCACACATTTTCTCAGCTGCATTTTGAATACCCTTTAACTTGTGGTGGCCAACTTCTGGAACAATAACAAACAATGTTCCACTACCACTTATAAGGTTGTCACTACAGCTTGATCACGAAGATTTTCTTCCTCCTAATCTGTGTTAGTTGGGACAATACTCTGAAAATTGTTCACATAGGTGACTCTGCTGGTATTTGAAATACCTGTAGTTTAGATTTCAGCATCAGAGCAACATACAATGAGCATAGCAAAAGACATTGAGATATGAGTGGTGAATTTGAACTCTCATCCACTCACTCATCCATTGACTTCAGGTCAGAACCAACTCATAGGTGACTCTAGCAGGTTTCTGATGCTGTAAACCACAGGTGAGGAGATTGACCTTCTTTATTTCTCTGAGCCAATGGTAGATCCAAACCAAAGCAAGGCAAAGCCTTTGGATTAATAATGCCCTATTGACTACATTGTGAGAGCTCTAGAGCCAATGTATAATGTATATTATTCAAACATAAAAATATAATTTATGTTTTAGACATATAATTTAGTTTAGAAATTTTGAATTTATAGTTTCAATTGGAGAGAGTATTCACGTTTTTAATATTGTCTTCAGTGTGGTTACACCTCAACATCAACAAAACACATTCACAATTGGATACATAGACAATGTCATGATAGGAGGACAAAAGATTGAGGTTATCAACAATTCAATTTTAGTCAGTTCCACAGTCAACATCCATAGTAGCAGTAGTCAAGAAATCTAGGGATACATTGCATTGGGCAAACTGACTATCAAAGACATCTTCCCAATACTAAATGGTAAGGATGTCAGTTTAAAGACTAATGTGTGCCTCATCCAAGCAAAGGCATTTTCAGTAACTTCATATGTATATGAAAGTTGGAGGAAGAATAAGAAAGGCCTAAATAAAAGCAGGCCAGGGAATGAGGGAGATGCTGTTGAGGAAGGGCTGGGAGGCAAGAAAGGACCATGATGCATGCTCAGAAGAGGGAGGTGGGACCAACTGTACAATCAGGAAGGTCTTCATCTGCTCTTTTTTGTAAAATGCTTGTTTGTCAGATATTGTTGTAAAGCTGAGTATCTAAAGTAAGACAGACTAGGAAGAAGGATTGGTCATCCATTCCTGAAGTAACAGACCTAACATAGAAAATGCTGTGTATAATAAATGCTATATATAAAAAGCACACTTAGATTAGAGTAGCAGGTATGGAACCTGAGACTGAGCCCTTGTATTGGGATATTCAATGGAAGCACACACTCCTGATTGGAACATTGAATGTTAGAAGTATGAATGTTGGACAACTGGACATTGTTAAAGAAGAAATGGAACATATAAATATTGATATACTTGGCATTAGTAAAATGAGATGAACTTACATGGATCATTTTGATTCAGACAACCACATGATTTACTATGAAGGAAATGAAAAGGTGAGCAGAAATGGGGTCTCGTTCCCAGTTAAAAAGGCGACTTCTAGATCAATCTTAGATAAAATATTGTAAGTAACAGGATAATATCCATACACTTACAAGGAAAATCTATTAATACCACTATCATTCAAATTCGTTCAAAATTGAGTGTAAGCTGATTGATCTCCTAGATTTAGTTAACAATCCGGTGTGGGTTGGAAGGCTCTTGTTTAAGTCAATCAGGACTTGGTGGGCAGGCATTTGTATTTAAAAGTGAGTTGGGCCCTCACTAAGTCTCCAGTTTGGAGGCTCCTGTGTGAAGCAGTTGGATTTTCAAGGGTAGGTTATTTTTTTAATTTAATTGAAAGTAGGTTATAAACTATTGCGATATTTTTTATTTTGTTCACATTTTAGTTAAAGCTGATTTATCACCTGGATTTAATTAATACTCACTCAGCAGTGGTCTGAGAGCTTCTTGTCTAAGTCAATCAGGACCTTGTGGGTGGGACTTTATAGTTAAAAGTAGGTTGGACTCTTGGAGAGCCTAATGTTGATGTGTTTGGGAGGAACATTGTTCTAAGTGGTACAGCATTTGTCTGTCAGTTTGATGGATTAATACAATGATTGCAATAATGGGCTTAAGTACACCAGATATTATGCAGATGACACAAGATTAAGTAAAGTTTTGATGTGTTAGTTTTGGTTCACAATTATTGTGGACTCAAAAGCACCTAACAAGGATAATCTAACCCATGGTGTATCTTTACCCTCTTCTGTATTATTTTGCATTATTGGTGTTGTTATGAGCCATTGAATCTAAACAGTCTCATAGCTGACCCTCCAGCAGAATTTTAGAGTCTGTAAGACCAACCTTTCTCCTGTGGAACAACTAGGGGTTTCAAACTACTTAGGTTGGAAGCACAACTCCTTACCCCAAAAGCCACCACATCTCCCTTATTACTTATTACAGAGTTTTAATTTTCTTCATATATGTTTTGTAGTTTTATTTAATGTTAAGATTTTCCTAGTACATTTATAAGGGTTTTGGGTTTTTTTACCTCAAATTTAGGAGATAGGATGTCCTGAAAGTGTGCCAAATCTCACTGCTTAAAGAAAGACCTGGGGGCCAGGTATTGATTTTCTTCTCTTGACTGGCTTAACTTCAATATGTACAGCAGTGTGCTTCATAATTAAATCATTTTTTTCCTTTTTTTTTGCTGTTCTATGATTCATTTCTTTAATGCTAACAGAACACAAAATGTATATGTGCAGACAAAAAAGTTACCCGAGCTAATCATGACAGTAAAAGTTTCCTTTTTCTTTTTTTTGTATAATTAAATCATTTAAGCAAATTTTTCTTTTTAACTTTTTCCAATTCAAAACTTGCCACTTTCAGCCATTAACATAATAAACACACCACTAGATGGCAGAATTAACAGTACTTTATATTTTCTGAGAATGTCTGAATGTTTTCTCAGAACAAACTTTCTGACTCAACCCATTAATTATTTACTGTCCACAGTAACATGACAATGTACTAACAATAGTAAAAAAATAATAATAAAAAAGTAAATCAATGAATCCTGACTCCAAAACAATTACCAAAATATTTAGAACCTAAAAGAGTTCTAAAAGCCGTTGTTGTAGAGTTTATTCTGACTCATTACAACTCTCCATCTGATTTCCAAGATTGTAAATCTTAGTAGAAGGAACATGTCACATCTTCCTCTTAGAGACTGGCTGGTGGGAATGAACTACAGAACAATATTTCCAGGATTCCATTATTCATTTGCTAAATGTCCCTTATAAAAATTCATTTTATTATTTCTCAAGCTTCTCTTTCTTACTTGACTGAAGAACTACAGGAACTCAGTAGAGCTTCATTCTCAGTCCTTTTTTTCTGTTCTATTCTTTTTGTTTCTTTATCTTATCTACCTCAGAGTTTCCTCTGTGTCAATAACCTGGAAAGTACATTAATGACCTTTAACTTTCCTTCACAAGTCTCATATTTTCAATAATGGAATTTCCCTTTATCCTAGAGATTATATGTTGCTGATTTCCATTTGAATCAGAACTGACATTTAGTGACTCACCAGCTGGTTTTCAGAGGCTGTAAAGTAGCACATGAAGAGATTGCCCATTATTTTCTTTGCAGGGATCAACTGATAGATTTGAACTGCCAGAGAGATGCCAATCCTCTATAGCCTACACAGCAAGAGTTTTACCTTTTCCCATATCATTTAGTTCAATGTTGCTTTTTTTTAGTCAAAAATGCAATTTGAGACACATTAGTGGGCTGGGAAATCATTGCTGAGTTGAATATAGTATTTGAAAAGTAGAAAGTAATATAGTATAAATATATAATATATATAAAAGTAACGGTCACAGGAAGAAAATAGTCTTTATGAAATACTTGTTTCAACTAAATTGATATACCTACATTAAGATGTTTGCTGGATTTGATGTAAAATGTGTTTATTTCTTCATGTATATGTGGGTAACAATTCAAAATAAGTTTGGGGTTTTTTGGTTTTTTGTTGTTGGCTTTTTTTTGTCTGTGAGAAGGATTGTTTTGCATTTATTCTGCGATGAGAGGTGCTAGATGTTTTATGAAATTTAAAAAAAGGTAAACATTCTCATAGAAGAACATCAGCAATGATTTTGCTTTAATATTATTTCGTTTGAGTAACATCAAGATAATTTATGTTCTCTTTTCTGCATTATTGCTTATTTTACCCCATCCTCTCGTTTTATCCTTCTTTCCTTCATTTCTTCTTTCCCTCCCTCCTGCCATCTCTATCTCTTTTTCTTTCTTTATATGTTTTAATATTTAAAAATTTTTTAAATTATTATTTGTGTGTACCGTCAAATCAGATCTGACTGGTACAGGAGGAGATTGTCCCTCCTTCCCCGGCAGAGCATCTGTTGTTATCATTTTTAATTTTACAGTACTTTTTTAATTGATTTGCTTACAAAGTTTATATAAATTGTGTTTCACACTATTCTTTATTCACATTGTGTCTCATACCATCATTCTGTTCCATTCTAGTCCATTCTATTCTGTTCTAGTCTAGTCTATTTTCTATTCTATTCTAAAATCAATCACCATTGGACTTTGCCTATCATTAAACAGTCTTTTCAGGTCCCCACCAGATACTTGCCATTTAATTTCATTTACCCTCTCCCTCCACCCACCAAACTGTACAACCCTGTGGTTTCACCCCTACCCATTTTTCACCTCTCTGCTCCCACAAACCTTTCTAGAATCTTAGTCTCAGATTTAATTTCCCTAGTATAACAAAAGTTTGTGTATTTTTTCCTTTTTAAAGTATACCATGTGACCAAATATCCTGACCACCTGATTTGCATAGATGTTGAACCTCAACTCTGTATGTATTTAAGTTTGTGGGAACTATAAAGTATATCTAGAAGAGTGTTTAAAGTCTTAATTTCCCTTGCAGTTTTGTTTGTGCTAAAGAGCAAGTTTTGAAGAGAAAGATACACCTCACCCAAGCTATGGGATTATCAATGATTTAATATGCATATGCAAGTTGAATAATAAATAAGGAAAACTAAGAAGAATTCAAATACTTCTGAATTGTAGTGTTGATAAAGAATATGGAATGTACCATGGACTACCAAAAGAACAAATAAATCTCTTGGAGAAAATGTAAACAGGGTGCTCTTTGGAGGTGGTGGTTATTGTTAGGTGCTCTCAAGTCGAGTACAATTCATAGCAACTCTATGAACAACAAATCTGGACTTTCTCCTATTCTGTTCCATCCTCACACTTCCTGACACTGGAGCCCATTGTCGCAGTCACTGCCTCAGTCCAACTGGTTGGGGGTCTTGCTCTCCATTGCCAATCCTCAGCCTTTCCATGTATGATATAAGATGAAGTATGTAAGATATGAAGTATGTGAAGTATGTGAGGAGTACCTTAGAAGTAAAGATGGCTAAACTTTTCTCACATTCTTTGAGCATATTTTCAGGAGGCTCCAGTCTTTGGAAAAGACATCATGCTGGGAAAAATAGAGGGTCAAAGAGAGGAAGAACGTCCATGAGACGGATTGACATTGTAGCTGCTACTATGGGCTTGAGCATGTAGGAGATGGCACAATATATAGCAAAGTTTCAAACTGTTCACAAGGTTGTAGTCACTAAACAGTGTAGTCAACTGGAAGTCACCTAATAGCAATGAGATTTAGTCATCATTGTTGTTAGGTGCTGTCTAGTCAACTACGATCCATAGATCTGAACCCTATCCTATCCTATGACGTCCTCATGCTTCCTGAAACACTAAAGCCCATTGCAGTAATCACTTTGTCAGTCCACGTGGTCAAAGATCTTCCTTTCTTTTGCCAACCCTCCACCTTTCCAAGTATGATGTCACTCTTTACGGCTATTCCTAACACCGTGCCAGAAATTATACTAAGCTTTATTATCTTTGCCTCCAAGGAACAATGTGGCTGCCCTTTTCCAAGACATAGTTATTTGTTCTTTTGGCAAACCATGGAATGTTCAGTACTCTTCTCCAACACTATCTCCTCAAAGGCATCAGTTTCTTCTTCTTCTGTCATCCTTATTCATTGTAGAGCTTTCAGATACATAGCAAGTGAACAGAAAGACTGTGATTTAAATTAGATGCACCTTAGTCCTCAAACTGGCATCATTGTTCTGCCAAAATTTGGAGAGGTCCCTAATTGCAGACTTTCCCACAGCATATTTCCTGTCTTCTGGTACGAAGGGTGTTGACAGCAGAGATAAGTAACATGAAATCTTGACAACTTCAATCTTCTCTCCATCTATCATGATGTTGCTACACATTATTAGTGTGATCTAAATTATGTTGAAATCTTTATACTTCACTTCGTAATACCTAGTTTAATGTGTGGTGCATAAAACACACCCAAAAATAGGGTAATCTTTTGACTAAATAATTCTGATTATTTTATAACTCTTTTTCAAAATAGTGTACATACTTTGGAAAATGTAAATTATTTGGTTCTTTGCTATTCTCAAAATATTCAGATAAGAATAAATCTTCATTGTAGTAAATCTTAGAGATAATTTTCCCTTCTGTGTCCTACAATGAAACCAATGCCTGGTATTTTGCTGCTTGTTGTTGTTGTTGTTGTTAAGTTCTGTCAAGTTGCAGGCGATTCATAGCGACCCTATGAGGGAGAGTCCTCGACGCTTGGGTGCCTTTCATCCTCTCTCCAAATTCATGGGGTTTCCGGAGGCAAACTATTATGGAAGTGGATGCCACTCCTCCTTCCAAGCTTGTTTTAGTCAGGGAGCTCCACCCCACTCTCTGTCCGCATTGGGTAGCCAACCATTAATGCATTTGACACATCAGTGTCACAGTGTTCAACCTCACAGCAAACAAAAGTGACCGAGGTACAGCAACTTGTACACCAGGGCTATACGACCTAGAGGAATGTCTGAACAAAAACAATGAAACACAGGCTCGAGGGCCACGGATTAAAAGTCACCCACCTTTGGCTTGGTAGCATCGTTTTCTGTCCACTGGGCCAGCTGACCTCTCTCTCTATGTTGATATTATTGTTAAGTGCCATCGAGTCACAGGCAACTCATAGCGACCCTATGAAGGAGAGTCCTTGATACTGGTATTTTGCATAAGAATATTAATTGAATAGATACATGGATCAATGAAAGTAATCATATATTGGCTTTGTGCATCAATATTTTTACATTGTATTATTGTTACATATTATGAACTGCTACTAATAGTGCCTCTATGAACAATAAACGAAAGCTTTGCCCTACCAGTCTTATCTTTCCAATCTGTGCCATGGTCAAGCCCAATTTTTTAGTGGTGATATCAGTCTATCTAGTTGAGAGTCTTCCTCTCTTTCACTGACCCTTTCTTAATCTTTCTCAACATGATGTCTTTTTCCAAGCACTGGCTTCTCTTGACAACATGCCCAGAGTAGATGAGAAGAAATTACAATATCCTTGCCGCTAATTATCACTCTGGTTGCATTTGCTCCATGATACATAGGTTTGTTTTTTAGACACTCCATTGTATATTCAGTATTCTTCAATTTCACCACAATCTAAAGGGATTAATTCTTTGATTGTCTGTACTTATTGTCCAATTTTCAGATGTACAGGATGCAATTGAAAATAATGTAACTAGGATGGAGGCACACTTTAGACTTTACACTAACATTGTTGAGCAGGTTTTCCCAATAGGTCTGTCTTTTGTTTTCTTGACTATTTTTACCATGGTGTTGATTGTGAATCCAAGTAAAATCTTTTCTCCGTCCATCTGCTCTGTCTTTCCCCTATCAATTATAATGCTGCCTAATAGGATTTTAGGAACACTAATCAATAATTTGTGTTATGCAATTGATACAATCTTGCTTGCTGAAAGTAAAGAAAATATGAAGCACCTTCCGAAGAAGATAAAAAGTACAGTCTTCAATGTGAGTTACATCTCAGTGTTAAGGAAACAAACATACTCACCACTGGACAACATGGCAACATGTTGATATTATTCAAGTTACTTACTTCTTGAACCTTATTTTATTCGTTTATAAAGTGAGAATAATACTCTAATTCTTCAAAAAGTTAAGTGCCTAGCCAATAAAAAAATATGTTGCTTGTTCTAATTTGCCTAGTCCTCTGAGAATCCCTGGTAAGCTATGTCTTAAAGATTACAGGTATTGAAAACCTATGGAATGTAATTCTACATAGAAACACATGAGGACATCATGAATCAGAATCGACAACAAATAACTTGGCCTTTTAATGTACACAGCTTACAGATCTATCTTGGGTCATGTAAAATGAGGTTCATTTTATAAATGAAAGCTGTTGTTGTTGTTGTTGATAAGTGCTGTCAAGTCGCAGGCAACTCATAATGACCCTATGAGCGAAAGTCCTCGACAGTTGCGTGACTTTCATCCTTTCTCTAGCAAACAAATTATTAATCTCTTCCTTCTTTTTTATTGATTATAAAATGTTTATTCATCCAAATGCCTAAGTTAATCTTATCACTAGAGGCCTTGTTATTTTGGTAAGATTATAGCATTATACCATCTATTATTAGATTGTAATTAAAGACTCATTCATTGCAATTTAAGCATTAAATAATGTTAAATTAGCCCTTGCAGGGATTTTAGGCCAGCTAATTCCATTTCCTCACTTTATAGAAGAAGGAACTGAGGCAAAAATGAAACTAACTTATCTTGGGTATCCAGAAAATTAGTGGCTTCGGTAGCACTGCATTATGGATGGTCATTTTTCTTCCTTCTCTCCTCATCCATCCCTGTCCTCTACCAGGCATGCTTCTAAAGAGTCAGAAGACCCTTACTCAAGAGAGACCAGGCTGAGAAAATAAGAAAATAGCCAAAGTTAACATGCATCACATGTATATTTTATTATTATGTTAAATATAAGTAAGGGATTTGGTAAGAACTCAGTGGTGGCCTGAACGGTGCAGCACACATGTAACACCTGCAGTCCACAATCTGGGGCCCTGACCAGCGGCAAAGAGCAGTGCAATTGTCAAAGATCAAACATGTGATTTGAACAAGAAGTTGAGCCTGTCTGCTGAGCAATCAGGGAGTTTGGGTGATGTAGTCTAGAGGATATTGCACTACTGGCTTAAAGGTGTTGTCTCTCTGGAAGTTCAAGTCCACTAGCAACTCAATGGGAGAAAGATGGACAATGTCCACCCATGATATTTACAGTCTCTAAAAAGTCACTGGATGGTCAGGTATGAGTTTAGTCCCATTTGACGGCAATGGTGATTTTGTTTAATTGAGAGATTGTAGAGTCTAACTAGGCCCACTCGTCTACTAATCACTGGCACATATGTTCAAGAAAGAGTTTAGTTTTGCGTTCATTTGACATTTATCTATATCATTTTGTTATTCTTGTTGGGTATCAATAAGTCAACTATGACTTATAGTGAGCTATGAACCTCACCCTATACTGGGCCATCCTCACCATCTCTGATATACTCAAGCCCTTTGCTACAGTGACTGTATCAGTCTTTCTTGTTGAGTATCTACTACTTCTCCTTCTGACCATCCATCAGCCTTTGTCAGTCTATTTCCAAGGTTTAGGACCTCCAGAGAAAAATTCCCAAGATGAGATGAAGTTTCACCATCCTTCCTTTAAGGAGCAACCTGGTTGCACTTCCTCCACTGCGGACTTGTTTATTTTTTTGGCAGCTTATGTATATTTAATCTTCTTATACAATACCACTATTTACAGACATTATTCACATGCATACATACAAAGCAATTGAAAACCCTGTGGCTTGGATCAGGTGCATCTTAATCTTTAAATTGACACCCTTACTTGTTAGCACTTTGGAGAAGTCCCTAATAGAATATTTTCCCAGTGTAGTACTGTAGTACTGTAGTACTGTAGTACTTATGGAGCAGCTCTTCTGTTTTGATCCAGACATAGGTTCCTCATGGGCACAATCAAGTGCCCTGGGATTCCCATTCTTCTCAATGTCAGCTGCAACTTGTCATGATCCACACAGTCAAATGCCTTTGCGTAGTCAATAATGCACAAATAGAGAGTCTTCTGGTATTCCTTACTTTCATCCAGGATCCATCTGACATCAGCAATGATATCCCTGATTCCATGACTCTTCAGAATCCTTCTTGAGCGTCTGGCAATTTCCTATCGAAGTACTGTCCCAGCTGTTTTGAATGATCTTCAGAAATATTTTGCTTTCATGTGATATAGATATTGTTTGATAATTTCCACATTCAGTTGGATCACCATTCTTGGGAATGGGGAAAAAAATATTGACCTCTCAGATAGCCAGACAGCCACTCTCCAAATTTCCTGGCATAGACTGGTGGGTGCATCCAAGCCTGCATCTGTTAATTGAAACAAGTCAATTGGTATTCCATAGATTCCTGGGGCCTTAATTTTGCCAATGCCTTCAATGAATCTTATCCTTCCTCTTTCATCACCATTGCCTCGTGTTCATATGATACTTCCTGAAATTTTTCAGTGTCAATCAATTCTTTTTGGTACAGTGACTGTGTGTTCCCCTCATCTTCTTTTGATTCTTTCTGGGCCATTCAATATGTTGTCTATAGCATCTTTCGACATTATGATACGAGGCTTAAATTTATTTTTCAGTTCTTTCAGCTTGAGAAATGCTGAGCGAGATCTTCCCTTTTTTCCTCCAGTTCCAGCTCTCTGCACATCCCACTGTAATATTTTGCTTTGTCCTCCTAAGCTGCCCTTTGAAATTGTTGGTTCAGCTCTTTCCCTTCAACACGTTTTCCTTCAGATTTGGCTTCCCAACATTCCATTGCAATCTTTAGAGCCTCTTCTGACATCCATTTCTATTTTTTCTTTCTCCTCTGTTTTGTAATAACCTTTTCCTTTATTCATGGATGATATCCTTGATATCATCCTACAACTCATCTGGCCATCTATCATTGGTAATCAGTATCCCATACCAATTCTGAAGATGATCATGAAATTCAGATAGAATTAATTCAAAATCATATTTTGGTTCCTGTGGATTTATTTTCATTTTGTTTGCCCTCAATTTGAACTTGCATCTGAGTAATTGATGATTGACCCACACTCTGCCCCTGGCCTATTTTTGACTACTGATACTGAGCTTCTCCAGCTATTTCTTCCACAAATGTTGTCAGTCTGACTCCTTTGCAGCCTTTCAGGTGAAATCCACATGTGAAGTCAATCATTCCGTTTCCAACTTCATTTCTATCACCAAGCCCATGTTTTCCAACTACTGTTCCTTCTTCACTGTTTCCTACTTTTGTATTCCAGTCATCAGTTATTATTAATGTATCCTGACTGCATGTTCGGTCAATTCCAGACTGTAAAATTTGGTAAAAATGTTCACTTTATTCCTTTTTGGCACTAGCTGTAGGAGCATATACTTGAATAATGGTCATATTAACTGATCTTCCTTATATGCATATGGATATTATCCCATTGCTCACAACATTTATTTAAGGATAGAACTTGAAATTGGCTTTTTGATTATGAATGCAACACCATTCTTCTTCTGTTTTTCATTCCCTGTGTAGTATACCATATGATTATCTGATTCAAAGTAGCCATAGCTGGTCCATCGCATCTCACTAATGCTTGGTATGTTGATATCCATGTGTTCCATTTATTTTTTAGCAATTTCCAGTTTTCCAACATTCAAGCTACATACATTCCATGTACCAATTGTTAAACTGTGTCTGCTATTCATTTTCCTCATTTCAACAGACTTCCCATCTGGGATCTACCACTACACTATTATAACTATCCTCTTTGTTTGGTGTTCATAGGGTTTTCAAAAGCCTTTTATTTAGGATGGACCATCCTGCTTCGTAGTCTGTCTTATTCAGGGAGCTCCACCAAAACCTGCCCACGAAGGGAAATCCTTTTGGAATTTGACACAACAGTAGCAAATATTTCAGTATCACAGCAAAAACGTATAATTGCAGTACAACAAACTGACAGACAAGTGCTGCACCACTTAGAACAATGTTCTTTCCAAGCACAATCAATGTTAGGCCTGAGACCCACCCACTAGAGCCTGTTTGCCTACACAAGAGGTTTTCCACCCCAGGTAATTGTAAATGAGATCAGACAGAGATACTGCATAGTTTGAAATTGGGAAGGGAGTATGTCAGGGTTGTATTCTATCTCCATACCTTTTCAATTTATATGCTGAACAAATTACCCAAGAATCTAAACTTTATGAAGAGAAATGTGACATTGGGATTGGAGGGAAACTCTTCTGCGTTATTCAGATTACACAACCTTCTTGTTGAAAGTGAGGAAGACTTGAAGCACTTGTTGCAGAAGGTCAAGGAATGCAGCCTTCAGTATGGATTGTGTCTCAATATCAAGGAAACAAAGACTCTTACTACTGCACCAATAGGTGTCATGATGTATGGAGAGGAGATTGATAGTGTCAACAGCTTTATCTAGCTTGGATCCATGATTTACACCCTTGTTACAAGCAGTCAGGAAATAAGAAGACACATTGCATTGGGAAAATCTGCAGTTAGGGAACTTTCCAAATTATTGTGAAGTAGAGATATCAGTTTGAGGATTAAAGTGCATCTGATTCAGGCCATAGTCTTTCTGATTACTTTCTATGCACCCAAGATCTGGACAATGAATAAGAATGACTGAAAAAGAATTTATGCCTTTGAGCTGTGGTGTTAAAGAAGAGCACTGAACATCCCATGGACAGACAAGAGAATGAACCGATGTGTCTTGGAGATGGTACAGCCAGGGTACTCTTTGGAGGCAAGAATAAATGAGGCTTTGCCTCACATACTTTGGACATACTGGTAGGAGGTACTACTTCTCGGAGAGGGACATGATGTTGGGAGGGGTGGAGGGTTGGCGAAGGAAAGAAGATCCTCAGCCAGGTGGATTAACATGGTGACAGCTGCAATGAACTCTTGTCTTTCAGGAAGTGTGAAGCTGATTCAGGACAGAACTAGGTTCATATCATTTGTTCATAGGGTTTTCATGAGTTGTACTTGGCTCGACAACATCTATCAACAACAACAACAACAACAGTATTTACGCAGATAACACATCCTTGCTTGCTCAAACTGAAGAGAACCTGAAGCATTTGCTGCAGAAGATGAAGGCTCATAGTGTGCAACATGGATTGAAGTTTAACATCAAGAAAACAAAGATTCTTCACCATTGGATCAATTAGCAACACCATGATAGATGGAGAAGAGATTGAGATTATTAACAATTTCAACTTGCCTGATTCCACAACCAACACTTCTGGTACCAGCAGTCAAGAAACCAAAAGATGAGTTGCATAAGGAAAATATGTGGTTAGAAACTTCTCCAGAGTGCTGAAGGGCAACGAAATCAAGACTAAATCAAGACTAAAGTTCATCTGATCCAGGCCATTGTCTGCCCAAGGTCTTCACAATTACTTGTTATGCATCAGAGAGCTTGACAATAATCAAAGATGACAGAGAAGAACTGATGTGTTTGAGTTATGGTGTTGGAGAATATTGAACATACTTTGGACCACCAAGAGAACACACAGATCTGTTCTGAAGTGGATGAAATAAAGCTGCTTCTTGGAGGCAAGGATTCTGAGGCCCTGTCTTACATACTTTGGGCATATTACCAAGAGGGACCAGACGTTAGAGAAGGACATTTACTTGGAAGGATGGAGCAAAAGAGTAGAAGAGGAATACCCCGGATGAGACAGATTGACACAATAACTGGGGTAATGAACGTTGGGGTGTCCAAGACAGTGAAATTTGCCCAGTATAAAGCAGGATTCAGAGCTATCATGCATAAGGTCACTTTGAGTCATAAATGGCTCAATGGCACATAAAAACAACACCAAATATCCTGGGTGTTGACTGTGGATATTCTTTAGAAGTATTTATTTATGTTTATATCCATTTTCAACTCAGTTACCCAAGGTAAATTGTTGAAAAAGACAGTTTTCATGCATAAAAGTCATTATACTAAGAAGTGAGTATGAACATTGACATTCTAGGCATTAGTAAAATAAGACAGACCAGCTTTGGTCTTTTTGAATAATAAAATCACATGATATATATTATGCAGAACATTTAAAAAAAGAACGGTGGTCTATGCATAGTTAAAAAGAATTTCAAGTTCTATTATGATGTAAATTATAGAAATATTGTGGAAATTGTTGACCAATAGCAATAATAACACATGCAAGCAAGATATTGCTGAAGATTATTTAAAATTGGCTAGAATAGTAAATAGATACCTGCCAAAAATTCAAGATGGATTTAGATGAGGCTGTGGCATGAGGGATATCATTGCTGAAGCCAGATGGATCCTGGCTGAAAGAAAAGAATACAAGAAGAACATTTACTTGTGCTTTATTGACTGTGCAAAGACATTTGACTGTGTGCACCAATACAAATTACCGCTGACATTGAGAAGAATGGCATCCCAGAGCACTTAAATTGTGCTCATGAGAAATCTATACCTAGACCAAGAGGCTGTTGTGCAAGCAGAGCAAGGGTTTAAAATAAGGAAAGGTTTGTGTCAGGGTTGTATCCTTGAGAGGCTGGACTCTATGAAAAGGAATGTGACTTCAGGATTGCAGGAAGCTCATCAATAACCTTTGGAATGGAAATTACATAATCTTGCTTATTAAACATTAAGAGGACTTGAAGCACTTGCAAAAGAAGACCAAGAATACAACTTTCAGTACTGACTGCATCTCAACATCAAGAAAACAAAACTTTTCACCAGCGGACTGATAGGCAACATCATGACAGATGGAGAAAAGACAGAAACTGCCAACAACTTCATGTTACTTGGATCTACAATCAAGACCCTTAGTACTGGTAGTCAGGAGATCAAGAGACATGTTACACTGGGAAAGTCTGCAGTCAGGGACATCTCCAAATTACTGAGGAACAATGATATCATTTTGAGGATTAAGGTATGCCTGATGCAGACCATTGTCTTTTCAATTGCTTGCTATGTATCTGGACAATGAATAAGGATGGCAGAAGAAGAATTGATGCCTTAGAGCTGTGATGTTGAAGAATACTGAATATTCCATGGGTCTGCCAAAAATATAAACAGATATTTCTTGGAGTAGGTGCAGCTAGAATGTTCGATGTGAAAAGAGAAAGGTTAGTCTCACATAATTTGGGCATGTTTCTAGAAGAGGCAGTTCTTGGAGAGAGATCTCATGCTTGGAAAGTTTGGTAAAAGAAAGGAAGACCCTCAACCAGGTGGATTGACAGTACCCACAGCAATGAGCTCAAGTGTGTCAGATCTTGTGAGGGTGGCATTGGATAGAAAGGGCTTCCAATCTGTTATTTATAGGGTTCACTAAGGGTCATACTCGTCTGGATAGCACCTAACAAGAACAATACCAAGTAAATGATTTCTGTTCATTGGAAACATTATTTTGTTACAATTGCATTGCTCTTTGTATCTATTTAATCTGTTTTTTTTAGTTTATTTCAGAAAATTCTTAGCATCTGGTAAAAAGATGTTTGTAAAAAACAAAGCAGGACAGGATTATTGGTTCTATAAATTGTACTCTTTTCAATTAAATTATTTTTAATATTGATATAAAAGGTTTTGGACAAGTGGATATAATATATATCATTTGTGAAATTCATCACTTCATCCAGGACTAATGACTGGCATTTCTGAACACAATCATGTGGAATTGTGTTCAGAAATGGTATTCATTTATTTGTGAACTCAATTAACAGTTACAGACCACTTTCTCTTTCCAAGCCCATGCTTTCACATTTCTGAATTTATTACTTGTAAACTCATATTTCAATGCTTCATAGAAGATACTTTTATGTCCATCTTAAAAGAACAAACAGGCTCATCCTGGAGAGGGTGAAACCTGGCTATTTCTTGGAGACAAGCATTCTGAAGCTTCATTTGACATTTTTTTTGGACATGTTGCAAGGAGGGACCAGTTCTTGGAGAGGGACATCATGTTTGGGAGGGTGGAGGGACAGTGCAAGAGAGGCAGATCTTTGATGAGATGGATTGATTCAGAGATTGGGGTAATGGGGGTAGGTGTGTCAGAGACAATAAGATTGGCACAGGACTGAGCAGCATTTAGGGCTGTTGTACATAAGGTCACTATGAGTGACAGGCAACTCAATGGCACATATTAATTGAATAAATGGAGTTGGTTTGGTTTCTTTGTTTTTTTTTGTGTTTTTTTTTCCTTGAAAGTTTGTTTTAATTGTCCCATTGCCACAGTGCTTGTCAAAACCAGTTATGATTAATCTCCTTTGTCAGTGTGTCCTTTGCCATTCCCTATCACTCATCCCTGAGAGAGATTTCATCCTGATTCATAAGG
>NW_006399949.1:2932332-2938075 GCF_000299155.1 Elephantulus edwardii
GCAATAAACATGGGTGTGCATATATCTGCTTGGATGTCAGTTATGGTCTCTTTGGGGTATATTCCCAGTCGTGGAATTGCTGGGCCAAATGGTATCTCTATTTGCAACTTTTAGAGAAAGTGTCACACTGCTTTCTGTAGTGGTTGCACCATTTTACACTCCTACCAACAGTGAAAAAGGGTTCCAATTTCTCCACATCCTCACCAGAATTTGTTGCTTGCTGTTCTGTTAAATTTTGTTATTCTGACTGGGGTGAGATGATATCTCATAGTTGTTTTAATTTGCATCTCTCTTAGCGCTAGGAATTTTGAGCATTTCTTCATGTGCTTATTAGCCATTTTGAATGTTGTCTTCGGTGAAGTGCCTGCTCATATCCTGTGCCCATTCTTCTATTGGATTATTTACCTTTATCTTTTTGTGGTGTTCAAGTATTTTATAAATTCTGGATATAAGTCCCTTATCTGATATGTCATTACCAAATACTTTTCCCAGTCAGTGGCTTCCCTTTTTACCCTCTTGGAGAAGTCTTTGGATGTGCATAGTGATTTGATTCTTAGAAGATCCCATTCATCCACTTTATCTTCTCCTGGTTGTAGGGAATAAATTGAGTTTTGAAGTGAGTCACTGCTGGTGGGAATGTTAAATGGTCCAGCCAGTGTGGAGGGTGGTCTGGCACTTTCTCATAAAATTGGAAATAGCAATGTCGTTTGACCCAGCAATTCCACTCTTGGGAATATATCCTAAAGAAACCAGAGCCATGATTCAGAGTAATGCACACCCAACTTGATTGCTATGTTATTCACAATAGCAAAGATATGAAAGTAATGCAAGTGCCCACCAATGAAAGAATGAATAGAAAAACTATGGTACAATCACACAATGGGATATCACCCAGTATTAAAAAACAGTGAACTAGTAACATTATACAATGTGGTGAGCCTGGAGAACATTATTCTGAGTGGAATATCATAGTCACAAAAGTACAAACATGCATAACATTGCTGTTATAAAGTAAGATAGACATGGGATGTAGAGATAATGGGAAAAGAATGGATAGATAATGAACACTGCATTAATTCAGATAAAGGGAAGAACTCTCTGAAAAGAATCTATGATTAGGCATTATAAGTATGACAACAGTCTGGAACAAGGGGTACATTGTAGGGAGGCCTGGGGAAAAGGGAGGGGAAATATAATGTGCAACAACGAAATAAAAATATATGTTGAAAAAATAATGGGTAACGTTGGGGGCGGGGGAAGACGTATTTGAGATTTCCAGCATCAAATTAGGGAGCTCTGGTGGCCTAGTAGTAAGGGGCTGCTCTGCCAACCCAAAGACATATGGTTCTAATCCATCAGCTGCTCTGCAAGAGAAAGATAGGTAATCTCCCTTCCTGCAACTTACTGCAACTGAAAATCAACTAGTGAAAATCACCTAGAGGGTCACCTATGAGTCTGTTCCAACTCAAGGACACCTAACAATAAAAAACATCAAATGAAACTTACTGCTGATGAGTCCTTCCTGATTCATGACACTCTCCGTTAGCTTTCCAAGGCTGTGCATCTTTGCAAGAGGACTGCCTATTTTTCTCACAAACAGTAGCTGGTGGATAGATTCACACTGCCCATCTTGTGAATATCACCCTGACATTATGAAATATACTACCAAAGCTCCTCATTGTACCAGGCAATAATAAAAAACACTGGCACATATCCTATACTTAGCTATGACCATTGTTGGATGACACTATATATACTATTTTCCTCACATCACCTCACACACAGGAAAGTATTCTAGCAATACAAAACTGATGTTTAGAAAGTTCATATTCATATAGTGTAAAGGGATGTTCACTTTTAAATCTCAGTACCTCTGTTTAATGGAATAGTGGTTAAATGCGAGGTTGTCAGCCAGAGGTTCTGTGTTTGGAAACCACCAGTTGCTCCCAAGAGAAAGATGTGGCCTTTAGTTTCCTCCAAGATCACAACCTTGGAACGATAAGCAGAAGACTCATCCCAATAGCAGTGGGTTTTACTTTTTTGTTTAGTTTAATTTTGAATCCCATGATTGTCACAGGTTTTGAGTCAGTAATACGGGGAAAATGTCAAGGGGCCCATGAGTGTGGATTTAATAAAAAACCCAACAAATGCTGTCTGTTTAAACTCATTTTTGCATAAGATGTATAGTTTCTTCAACTATTAATAAATGGCAAAAATGTTATAGTAATGCAGAAAACTCAAGATTGTCAAAGATGTTTACAGTGTTTGTTTTTTTGTTTTTTTAAAAAAATAGAACTTTAACAGCAAAAGAATAGTAGGCATTCAAAAATGCCTTAACTTTTCTGTTTGGCCTTACAAAAATAGGACTAAATTACTACAATGTACCTGGCTTTGGGGGTTCATAAATAAAAAGAAAATAACTATCTTTAGTGAGCTCAAGAGACTCGTGAAGGTAATGGATGAGGAAACATCAAATATAAATACAGCTTTGAAGGGTATAATAGAGGTGGTTAGACAAAAAGAGAAATACCAATTTCACCCCCGAGGATTCTGCAGGAATAAGGATAATCAGGAAACATTTCTTAAATGTACGTGAGCTACATCTTCAAGAAAAGGAACTCTCCTTGCAAAAAAACGGGCTGAGGAAAGAATGGGAATTCTTGATAAAAAGGACAAACTTTTGCAAAGGTACAAAATGAAGGAGAGGAGGGAAGATTTAGAGAAATGCAAATGGTTCCGAATGAGTGGGAGATTAGGTGTATGGGAAGGTCAGAGGTTCATGCTGCAAGGCCAGTCAAGGGCCAGCTCTTGAAGGTCACTGGGCTTGAGATAATGGAATGTCTGTGGAAAAGGCCAAAGGCCTTGAGAAGTAGCTGTCTCTCATAGACATTCATGGTGTGTTTAGCAAATGAATGGCAGGGAGGATTCTCCACACTTTCTCCATCTCTGACTACAGGGATTGGTTTTGGTCTCACAACTGCCCTAATATTGACTGCTTAATTTCTTGGAAGTGCATTACAGACAGCTGAGGTCACCGAGATGGCCCAGAACTGGGGCCATCGGGAGCCTCTTAGTGTGGGGTCCTGGGCTCTGGAATTTTTACCAGATGTTCACACAGAGTTCCAGTTTATTTTCCTTCTGAGTGGGATTCTCACTTTACGCTTTTTATTCAGACCTACAGCTGGCCCGATGCTGGGAACAAGAAGGCGTACAAGTTTCTAGGGGACATAAAAGAAGAGAGATGAAAAGGCTGGCACTTAACGCCTATGCTGTCAGATCTGCTGTTTAGCGCTGATCAGAGAGGGGGCAACTGCACCAGATGGAAAGCACAAAATGATGTTTTCCAGAACTTCTGGACAGCATTAATGGGTGCAAAGTGGACTTGAGCATTAATAGGGGTCGGATATAAAATTTACTGGAGTAACTGTCACTGGACCCCGACTGTACATTAAGCACTAATACTAAGCATTTTGCAACCATTAGTGCACATTTTTCTCAAAAGTAATCTCTTAAAAGAGAAAGTACTTTTTTTCTCAATGTACTGGTGAGAAAGCTGTGTTAGCAAGGCTAAACAATTTTCAGACTTCTTCTTCAGCACACATGTGTAAGTCCTGATTTGTACTCAGGTCTGGACCTGTGTGGTACAAATGATGAACTCGTCCAGCTGTTCATCAGAAGTGTGAAATTTTGAATCTAAATAAGGACTTCTGAATAAAGCCCTGGCAATCTACTCCTAAAAAGTCAGCAGTTGGAACCACTTTGGCGCACAATTCTACTCTGACACATGTGGGGTTGGCATTTATCGGAATCAGCTAGACAACAGACGGCATTTCAGCTGAAATCCAAGTCCATGTCCTATAAAGATCCAGTCTTATGTAGTACATAGAGCACTTTAAAAGGAGTCGGTTTCAATTTGACTTCTCATGCTGTAAGCAAGATGATGGAAATTCAGAGTAGACCATTTAATCTCTCTGTTGTTGACCTGTTTATTTGCAAGATAAAATTAATAATGATTTAATAAAATAAAATAATAATTTTATTTAACACAAATAATCATGGGGACCTCTGGTGATATTGTTCTTAAGAAACTGGGTGTTAACCCAAAGGCTATGTGTCAAAGCTAGTCCATCTCATCTCACTAATGTTAGAATGTCAATGTTTGTGAGTTCCAATCGTTTTTCATAACTTTCAGTTTTCCAACTTTCATCCTCGTACATTCCATGTTCCAATTATTAAAGGATGTTTACCACTATTTTTCATTATTTTGGTTGATTTCCAATCTCAGCTCTACCTCTAGTCCTATAACTACCTATGTTCCGCTACTGTTCAGTTTTCAGAGACTATTTAAGATGTGAATGACCAGTCCTGCTTCCTAGTCTGTCTTAATCTGGGAACTCTACCGAATCCTGTCCACAAGCCTCTTAGGAAAGCTGGACTCCATGAAGAATACTGTGTCATCAGAATCAGAGGAAGATTCATCAATAATCTGTGTCATGCAGATGATAACAATCATTATTTGTTGCAAATGAGGAGGACTTGAAGCACTTGCTGCAGAGGATCAAAGAATACAGCCTTCCATATGGATTGCATCTCAAGAAGACAAAGATTCTTATCACTGGACCAATATGTAACACCATGATAGAGGGAGAAAATATTGATGTTGTCAATGATTTCATCTCATTTGGATCCCCAATCAACACTCTTGGTATCAGCAGTCAGGAAATCAGGTGATGTATTGCATCGGGAAAGTCTGTAGTCAGAGACCTCTCCAAATTATTGAGGAGCAGTGATGTCAGGACTACTGATGTGTGAGGACTAAGGTGTATCTGATTCAGGCCATGGGCTTTCCAATCACTTGCTATGCATCTGAGAGCTGGACAATGAATAAGGATAACACAGGGGAAGCAAGGACGCCATGGAGCTGTGGTATTAGAGGAGAGCACTGAAGAACCCAGGGACTGCCAAAAGAACAAACATGTGTGTCTTGGAGAAAATGCAGCCAGAGTGCCCCTTGGAGCCAAAGATGCTACAGCTTGATCTCACATACTTTAGGCATATTTCTAGGAGAGGCTATTACTTGTAGAGAGACATCATGCTTAGAAAGGTGGAGTGTCAGCAAAAGAGAGAAAGACCTTCAACCAGATGGACTGACACAGTGACTGCTATAAATGGTGTGTCAGGAAGTGTGTGGATGGCACAAGATAGGATAGGGCTCAGATCTGTCAGTCATAGGGTGGCTGTGGGTTGTAGTCAATGATACTTAACAACAACAACAACAGCATATCTGTTGGCTTGAATCTGTGGGAGGAAGGTGGACAGTCCCCTTCATTGTGATTTACAGCCTCTAAAAAGAAATTGGGTGTCACTTGGAGTTGACAGCATCTCCACAGCAGTGAGCTGAGCTGAGTTGAATGGCTGACAAATAGTCATTCAAGGAGTCCATTGGTCATGCTAATGGTTAAGCACTCAATTACTGGAATCCACTCAGAGGTTCTTCAGAAGCCAGGTCTGGAAATCTGCTTCTGAAAAGGACATAGACTTTAAAGCTCTATAAAGTACTGTTCTGCTTTAACACTTACATGGTCACCGTGAGCCCCAATAGACTGATGATGAACACCAACAGTAATTATAAACATGAGTATAAATTGCTGTGTTTCATTGATTATGCAAAGGCATTTGACTGTGTGGATCATAACAAACTGTGGCTGACTCTGAGAAGAATGGGAATCCCAGAACATTTAAT
>NW_006399949.1:2938992-2941908 GCF_000299155.1 Elephantulus edwardii
GTGTCAGAGGCAGTGCGGTTGGCACAGGATAGAGCAGGGTTTAGAGCTGTTGTGCATAGGGTTGCTATGAGTTGGAAACGACTCGACGGCACATAACAACAACAACAACGACATAAATTGCTATTCTTATTACTTTCAAAGCTCCAGTATTATTACATAGAAACTTAGGACAATAATTATTCCATATAATTCACATGGATGTTGGAAGAAAAAAACTGAGATGCTATATAGGGAAGCACTTTATAAAATGTTCATTCAAATGAGGCAATGTGCAAAGACTCAACTTATAATTTAAATACAGCACAAGGGATTATAGTGATTGCTGTCAGTTCCTCTGAGACTAGTTACATGTTTCACTTGTTTAATAGTCCTTTACTTTTCTTAGGAAGTTCTGGTAATGCTGCTGCCCACCAAAAGCTTTATGGTTTGAACCCACTAGTATTTTCATAGGAGAAAGATAAGATGCTCAGCTTCTGTAAAGATTACAGTCTTGGAAACCCTTTGGGGCAGTTCTTCAGAATCTACTAGAAGGCAATGGCTTTGTTATTTTCACTTTTACTAGGTTCCTTCCATTACTGCAGTTTCTATTTTCCAAGTTACTTGGCATAGAACCTTCTTCTAGCCCCTCTCCCCCTCCCATCCCCTCTGCCACTATAAAACAAGATGACGCCATTACGAAAGTAGCAGCATGTTCTTTGAATGACCTGCCCAAGTCATAGCCTCATGCATTACATAGCCTAAGATCTGCACATGCATTACTACTATAAAAGAGGTTTTGTGAGGGAGACAAATACAAACACAATGAGGTCACTTCTTCCAGAGTATAACAGGATGCAGACTCTTGGAAGAAAATCGTATAAATGTCCTTTTGGAAAATTTTGTCTCTGAGCAGAACACATTATAAATTTTTCCAAAACCCCGTAATGTACAGTACATCAAACAGTGTGCCTTTTCTTTCTTTTTTCCCCCTTTCTCACACCCTCTTTTTAAGTATTTCTATTTTCAGAGAAGGAAAAGCTGGGAGCAGTTTTCAGATACTAATTCTTTCCAATGTCAGTTTCAGCTTCCAAACCCCCATCTATTTGTTGAGAGAACAATATGATCTGTTTAAAAATCTAGGTTCCAATTCTGCTTCCCCAGGTAGGTGAATAGTTCAATTTTTTTTTTAAATTTTATAGTCACTTCTGGCTCCAGGGATTTTTGTGTAGACAGAACAGCATATCACAATTTAAGAACATTAGACCTTGAAAGAATTGTCAACAAATATTCAAAAGTAGGAGGGGCGTGGCAGGGTGGAAAATCAGTGAGAGAGAAGACGACTGACACAGTGACTACAACAATGATTCAAAGAATTTAGAGGTGATGAGGATGGCACAGAACAGGACAGGGCTCAGATCTGTTGTTTATATGATTGTTGAGTGGCACTTGATTCAAAGATATTTAACAACTACAACAATTCAAAGTTCTCATTTAAGGAATAGCAACATCAAGGCTCACAAAACTGTCTATTCTTAAAGACAATGCTACCATAATTTCCCTTAATGATTTAGCCATGAGTGTAGCTATTTATCTAACTATTGACTACATACCAAGGAACTATTCTTTTCTTTTTTTTTTTTAACTATTCTTTATAGCCAAAAGAAATGTCTCCTTTGGCTGATTTTATTGAGTAGATTTTGGTTTCTGTTTCCTTTTCCCTTTTTTGTGTGATTAAAAGTCTCAAAGTTTTAATACGCCGTCCCCTTTTCCTTATGACTCAGGGTGAAGTCTCTCTCAGGGAGGAGTGATAGGGAATGGCAAAGGATACACTGACAAAGAAGATTAATCAGAACTGGCTTTGACAAGCACTGTGGCATTTGGACAAGAACAAACTGGGAGGAGGGTAGAGAGAATAGTGCAACAATGAATGACTGGAAGCCCAAAATCTCTGTAAATGTTTATGAAAATTAATAAAATATAATTATAGGAAAAAAAAGTCTCAAAGTTTGCCATTGTCAATCTTATGTATTTTTTTAGATTTGCTGTTATTTTTCATACCATATCAAATTTAAGAATGTTTACTTTTTTTTAGCATTCTTTCATGTATTTATTAACAATGTACTATTAATTACCTACTGCGTTCCAAGACATTGGGAGCCCTGTTGGCATAGTGCATAGTGACCAGTCTACTAACTTAAAGGTCAGTGATTCAAATCTACCAGATGTTCTTTGGGAAGTAAATTATGTCTCCTCCTTCAATAAATTACAGCATCGGAATTTCAGTGACAGCTGCTATAAGTCAGAACTGACTAGATAACAGTGGGGTTTGGGTTTTATGTTCCAAGAAGGTCTCTGGGTGGTATAGTTTGTATTTCACTATTAAAAAAGATTAGTGGTTTGGACCAATTTAGCAACACCATCAACAATGTTCAGGAAACCTGCTTTTAAAGTTAATTTTTTTAAAATTAGTTGTTTCATATCATATCAAATGTAAGTGTGCACATGTTGTTTCCTGACTTACTGGTCTGAGGAGAAGTCTAGACATTGTTGTTGTTGTTGTTATTGTTTTGTACCATTAAGTTGGAACCGACCCATAGCTGACCTTGAGCAGGTTTTCTGAGGCAGTTAATCACAGGAGAGGAGATGGCCCATCCTTCTCCCAAAGGGCAGCCGGAGACCTTGAACCGCATGCAGTCCAGCCACTAGGCCACCAGCGCTCTCTATTATTACTTAATACTATTTGTTCCCATTCCAAAGAAAGGTGACCCAACAGAGTGTGGAAATTATCAAACAATATCATTGATATCACATGCAAGCAAGAGTCTGCTGAAAATTATCCAAAAACATTTGGAACAATATGTCAACAGAGAACTGCCAGATATGCAGGCTGGATTTAGAAGAGGTTGTGGTACTAAGGATATTATAGCTAATGTAAGA
>NW_006399949.1:2942708-3003401 GCF_000299155.1 Elephantulus edwardii
GAAGCCAGAATGTTCCCTGGAGTCAAGGATGCTGAAGCTTCGTCTGGCATACTTTGGGCGTGTTGCAAGGAAGGACTGTTCCTTGGAGAGGGACATCATGTTTGGGAGAGTGGAAGGACAGCACAGGAGAGGAAGACCCTCTATGAGATGATAGATTCTGTGAGTGGAGTGGTGGGAATGAGTGGTTTAAGACAGTGAGGTTGACACAGGATAGAACGGCGTTTAGGGGCTCTTGTATGAGGGTCTCTATGAGTTGCAAATGACTCAATGGCACATAACAACAACATTATGATTTAAAATTATAACAAAAAATGATTGTATTGGTAGTTAGGATTGAAAGAACCACACTACTATCGCACTGCATCTTAAACCTGAAATTGCAAATTAATTACCTGCAGATCTTGTTAAAATGCAAATTCTGATTCCGTAGATCAGAGAAAGGATCTGAAATTCTATATTTCCAGTATGCTTTTGAGTGCTTTGATGCTCTTGCCTTTTCTACTAGAGATGATGTCTATAGACCAACAGTATTAGCAATATCTAAAATGTTGCTCAAGTGAAGGCTGCCAGGATCCACCTGACCTATTGAATTAGAATGTGCATTTTATCACATTATACATATCTTATTGTTGTATTCTGTGTCATCAAGTTGTCGATGATTCACAGAGACCTATGAACAGTAGCTCTGAAACCTGCCCTATTTTGAGTAAATCTCACTGTCATGGTCTCCTTGTCAATCCATCTCATCCAGGACCATCCTCTCCTGCTCTGTCCCTCCACCCTTCCAAGCAGAATGTCCTTATCCAAAGACTGATCCATCCTAGAAAGTATGTGAGATAGAGCTTAAAAATCTTTGCTTCTGAGGAGCAACCTGGGTTCACCCTCTCTAGTGCAAATCTGTTTGTTCTCTTCACAGTCCATGGTATGTCCAATACTCTTCTCCAGCACAACTCAAAGGCATCAATTCTCTTATAATTACCTCTGAATTCAATCTGTTGCAATATTGGACATCATTTCCTTTCTGTAAAACTCCACTGAACATTCATGAGATAATGACAGAGAGTGAAAAAGGAAAATGATATCTTATTATTGTATAGGTATTATTAACACATTGCCGCACACTTTTAAATTGACCACCATGCTTAGAAACACTTTTTTTTTTTCAATGTATTACCGTCATTTGCAGCAACGTGTTAACATAATATGTTGTTGTGTGCCATCGAGTTGACTGCCACTCATGGTAACCTGTGAGCAACAGATCGGAGCCTTCCCCTATCCTGTGGCATCTTCAAGGATCTCCATGCTTGAGTCCATTGTTTCAGTCACTGTGTCAGTTCATTTTGTTAAGGGTCTTCCTGTCTTTCTCTGAGCACATTTCTCGGTCTTCTTTCAGAAACTGACTGCTCCTGATAACATGCCCAAGGTATGTGTGAAGAAGCTTCACTATCTTTGCCTCTCATTCTACTTTCTCCAGGACATGTTGGTTTGTTCCTTTTGCAGTCCATACCCTGTTTTGGACTATGTTCCAACACTATAATTCAAAAGTATAGGTTCTTCTTTGTCCATCTTTATTCATTGTCTAACTTTCAGATATATAGAATGAAGTTGAAAACACTGTGACTTGGATCAGGTGCATCTATATCCTTAGAATGACATCTTTGCTCTGTAGCACTTTGAAGTCCTTGACAGCAGACTTGCCCCATGGAATATGTCTTTCCATATTTATATTAATATGAACAAATATTTTCTCCATCATGATAAATGGAGAAAAGATTGAAATTGTCAGGGTTTTCATTTTACTTGGATTTATCATCAACACTTGCAACTCCATTTCACTTGATCCACAATCAACAGTCCTGGTATCATCACGTAAGAAATCACTGAAAATCTGTTGCTTAAATTTACATAACCCTATTGCTGTGTGGTGACAATAGCAAAGAGATGGAAGCAACTTAAGTGCCCATCAACAAAAGATTAGATAGAGAAACTGTAGTATATTCATTCATGTAATGGAATACTACAAAGCCCTGAAAAACAAGGAACTCATAAAATATTATACAAAATGAGTGACTCTGGAGGACATCATGCTGAGTGAAAAGTCACAAAAGAGCAAATACTGCATAATGTCATGGGGGTTGGCGGAAATTAAGAAAAGGGGATAAATAATGAATAGTGCATTGAAATAGATTAGGGAAAGAACTGTCTAAAAGAAATAAATGATTAGGCATTCATTGCATGACAGCAGAGCTCTGTTGGCCTAGTGGATAGAAAGTGATGCTACCAAACCAAAAGTGGGTGATTTTAATCTGCGGCCCTCAGGCCTTGTTTTAATTATCTTTGGTTAAACATTCCGTTGAGTCAGTTCTGTTGAGTCACTTTAGAGTACAGCACTTTCCTTTTGTTTTTCTTCTCTCCACTTTATTTTTTACTTTATATTGGTTTGCATACAAAATTTGCATATTGTGTATCATTCATGTATATTGTGTTCTGACCATTTGCCGTACAGATGTAACTCGTAGTTGCTGTGCTGAACACTGTGACACTGATGAGTCAAATATGATAATGGTTAACCATGGTAGAAAGTGTTTGGTGGAGCTCTCCAATTAAAACAAGCTTAGAAGCAGGAATGGCATCCACTTCCAAAATAGCTTGCCTCCAGAAACTCCAAGAACTTGGATAAACAATGAAAGCTATACAAGTGTTCAGGTCTTCATTCATAGGGTCGCTATGAGTTGTCTATGATTCAAGGGCACTTAACAGCAACAACAACAGTCCAAAATAAGAGGTGCATAGCAAAGTGGACTACAGGTGATGGTGTTGGGTTTGGGGGAATTGTGCAATAATGAAAGAATCTTTTTAAAGAGAAAAGCAAACTGGGGGGGCATAGGGAAAAAAGTGTACCAACGAATGGAAACTCAAATTTTCTGTAAACTTTCGTTAAAATAACAAAAAATAATTGTAAAACAATTTACTTAAGCCCTGCATATGTCTACCAGACTCCTAGCACCTTTCAGTCATACTTTAAGGCAGTTGTTTTAGACTAAATTTGAGCATCTGTGCAACTTTTACAAAAGTTAACCTCAGATCTTGCAAGTAATTTGTTGCAGTTCTACTGACATTTAGGCTCATGACCATACATTCTGGGTTTCTGGTTGCATAATTCTTCCAGTGTTGTGCTAGTAACCCAAAGGCTGCCCCTCTGGCAGTTCAGTTTGTATTTTCCAGCAACTCTAATAGAGAAATATGGATGCTCTTTGCCCATGTAATTTACAGTCTCAGAACAGATGGAAGAGGTCCGTTGACTCAGTTCCAACTCAGTTTAGAGTACAGCACTTTCCTTTTTTTTTTCTCTCCACTTTATTTTTACTTTATATTGATTTGCATGCAAAATTTGCATACTGTGTATCATTCATGTATATTGTGTTTCACACATTCCTTCATTCCCATTATGCTGCATATGATCAGTCATGTACATTGTGTTTTATAAAATTAATCTCCATGTATCTGTGGCTACTGTTACTCCCTCTTTTCAGGTCGCCTTTGGATCTTTCCTAATCCCTTCATCGCCATTCCATTCACCTAACTCGGTCATCCTAGTGATTTTTATCCCCTCTCCGCCCTTTGTCTTCTTGGTCCCCTCCCACTCTCCTTTGACTAGAAGGGCTTCAGGCCTTTTGTTCATAGGGTTGCTATGAATCGTGCTAGACTTAAAGGCAATCAACAATAACATTTGTGTATGTATTTGTCCTTATGAGACTGAGGTAGTTCAGTAAGCATAATGCTCTCAAGATTCTTCCGTGTTATATAGTATTTTACATAATCACTACTTCGGAGTACTACATAATGATACATTGTGAATGTAGCATAATTTCTTAATCCATTCATTTGTTGGTGGACATTTTGGCTGTTTCTATTATCTTGCTCTTGTGAATAATGCTGCTATGAACATAGGTGTACAAATTCCCAATTGTGTCTCAGTTCTATTTTCCTTGGGGTATATTCCCAGTAATACAATAGCTGGCTCATATTGGATTTCTATATTCAGCTTTTAGAAGAAATACCAAACTGTCTTCCAGAGTGGTTGTAGCTTTTTACAATCTCACAAGCAGTACATAAGAGCTCCTATCTCACCACATCCTCTCTAACATTTATTGCTTGTTGTCCTGTTAAATTTGCTGCTGCTACTAGAGTGAGATGGCATCCCATTGTGCTTTTCATCTGCTTTTTCCTTATTGCCAGCGATTTTGAGCATTTCTTCACGTGTCTGTTGGCCATCTGAATATATTCCTTTGTGAAAACTTCCCATGTCTTTTGTCCATTTTTTTTACTGGATTACTTTTCCTTGTGGAGTCCCTTTAATAGTCCATAAACATTCTCTACTAGCAAGCAAGAGAGTTATCAGTTATAGGAAGCTCAGGATGGTAAGTAGTTGTGCTGTCAATTCAAAAGTAGATGGTGTGAATACACAAGTTGCTCTGAGAGAGAAAGATGGAAAATATCCTCCAGTATGATTTTCAGTCTTTGAAAACCCACTGAAAGATATAAATGGGCTCAACTCAACAGCAGCAAATGAATAATGAACCATGAGTCATAAGATAATCTCTCCCTCTTTTCCTCTTTTCACCTCCTCTGTCTAGCTAGCTATCTAGTGCACACTCTCTTCTCTCTCTCTCTCTTTCTCCTCGTCCCTATCCCCCTCCTCCTCCCTCTCATCACCATAGTATTGAAACCAACTCGTACCTGACTCTCCATTGGTTTTCCAAGGCTGTGAATTGTAGGAAAGCAGATTGCCCATATTTCTCCCTCGAAGTTTCTTTCGAGGCACTAGAGAAGTTCAGTCTTTGGATTGTTAGCAGTCCAATTCCTTACAGACTACAACACAAAAGCCATGTTTAAAAGGATAATTTGAATTAGCTGAAGCCCTAGTATTTGATGGAAAAGGGAGGGTGAACTACATCATGTTGGGTTTTTGTTGTTGTTGTTGTTGTTGTGAGCTATCCAGTCGACTAAGGCTCACGGTAACCCTATGAACAATAGCTCTGAACCTCGACTTATACTAAATGAGCCTCACTGTCTCTGACACACTTGCCCCACTGCCACAGGCATTATGCCAGTCTGCCCATTCAAGTCCGTTCTCCACTGTACTGACCCTTTGCCCTTCCAAACATGACATCTGTCACTCTCTGTTCACCTGCAACCTCCAGCAACATCCTGAAGGGAGCAAGTATGACAGAGATATACCATGCCGGGAGAGGACCAGAGAGTCAATCCAGCTCAATTTTATTGGGACTGCACTGCACTTGTATACACAGGAAGACAGGATAGGGTGGGCTTACAGACATGGGACATGCAGATTGTTAGTAGAACCTCAGCCTCGTGTGGACCACTCCCAGCTCAACAGACACACAGCCGTCTTCGCAGGTGGCCAGCCTTCTCAAACCAGTACAGCCAAATACAAGGGAGCTTTCTCTACCCCGTATTAAAGGCCATTGGGAGGCTTGCACTTATCCGGAGCTTAGGTGATTTGTCCTGGCCAGAGGCCCTTTTTTCCTCCCCAACATCCCTCAACAGACATCTCTCTCCAAGGACTGTGCTCTCATGGCAAAATGCCCAAAGTATGTGAGCTTCAAAATCCTTGCCTTCAAAGAGCATCCTGGAGAGCCTTAATCCACAGAGAGAGTTTTTAACTGAATTCAACATCCCATTACAGATTATCATATTTCACTTATTTTTTACCAGAACAAGAGCCAATATTCTCTAGGGAGAGCTACAGCATCTGGCAGTATCTCTGAAACTTTTATAAAAAAAACCCAACAACCCAATATATTATATGCTGTCATTTTCACAACTGATTCAGAAGCTGTTTAAACATTTCTGCCATTTCCAATTATATTCAATTTGAGTTGGAATTCCAGAAAAGCTGTTTAGCAGATGCAATAGCATTTCTGGCTTACAAAGAAAGACTCAGAAGCAGGAAAATAAATACTAGAACCAGTTTGAAAATATTTTGGGATTTTTCTCGACAATGAACTGTGGTTGTCCACCCAGGAGCGTGATGATGAGGGGTGTCATGGCAACGAGAAGGATGCCTTGAGGACCAAAGAATGTTGTCCTGATGAAGTTGCATTGCTAAGTGTCAGGACCTTATGGTAAATGCTGGCCGTGACACAAGAGAGGACATTTAGTGGCCTTTAGTGCTATGGTCTTAGTCACATGTAAAGGATGCCACTGAAAATAATTTCCGTAAACACGTGCTCTTGGCTCTCTGTGTTATTGTTGTTGTGTACCATCAAGTTGGAACTGAATCGTAGCTGACTCTTCATCCGGCAGGTTTTCAGAGGCAGGAAATGGCACAGAGGGAGACTGCCCTTCTTTCTCCCACAGAGAAGCTGGTAGATTCAAACCATGTGCCTAAGGGTTGGCAGGGCAGCTCCTTACCTGTAGGCCACCAGAGCTCCCTAGTGGACTCAACATGTTTGGCTCTAAATAGTCACAGTCCTATGATCTATATGGTCCTTGCTCCACACATTTGTCTCACTAGACAGACAAGGAATGAGTTCAAGCAGTAACTGACATCATGTGGTGATGGGCACAGATGTTGACTTGCAAAGCTATTACTCTGATGTGACCTGCATTGACAGCATCCAGAAAATCACACATAAAGATTGAGACTGCTATATAGTATTCATTTTTTTTCTAATACTAAGTATTATTCAACTGGAGAAGCACATAAAATCCAGGTAATTTCCAATGTGTACAACACAATTCAAGGGTTTAAAAATTCCATGACCCAAATCATCAGATCCATTAGCATAAAACCCCCAGTATTTCTTATCAGAAGTATTCAATTGTCCACTGGATTGACAAGTAAAAAGGCGGGAAGATGTAAGAAGGATGGAATTTTACCAGTGAGTAAGTTACTACTGTGCTCTTGTCCAAGCTAAGACAATAAAAATTATTCTTTAGAATCTTTTTGTTGATTGTTACTTCAAGTGGTTGTTGCTTTGTTAATTGATGACTATTATTTCAATTGCTTGCTTTTCTATTGCTACAGAAAGGCCAAAAGTAATGAATGTAACACAAAATGCTGGTCTCAATTGTCTGTAATTAACAAATGAAACTACTGCAGGTGCTCTCATATGTGCCATTTTTAATAGTATCATTCTGCCTCAGAAGAGAAACCATAAAATGTGGTTTTAGTAGATAGAGCATTCTGCTTTATCCAAATTCTTTACTAACTTTTACTTGAGGGAAACTGAAAGTTCTGACTATTGCATTTATACATAACACTTGGAGGCAGAAAATTTGATGAGGAATTAAAATTTTGTGAGGAATTTGGAAAGAAATACAAAGCAGATAGCAAAAACATAATTCATGTACTATCACAATTATATCAAGAGTGTTGGACACTAAAGAAGTTGAAGCATTAGTCTTATTTTTGCTTATGAATTATGATGTATCTGGAACTATGAATAAGGGTCAATTTATGGAGATCCGCAATAATCTCTTGGCTAGAGTGGAGTCAGCACTCTCAATGTTTTGGAACAAGTTAAGTAACAGAAGATATTTATATTGTAGAGATAGTTTGTAGTTCTACAGGAATCTCTATTAAAAGCAAAGATAAGCAAATTCTTTGGCAAAGAACTTAGAAGAACCTTTAGTTATTACTAAATAGTTATTACTAAGTAGTTATTACTCGAAGTTATTACTCGAGGCTGTTCATTGCAGTGTGCAATCTCAGATAATTTTCTATAACTGATGTATTATCATATCCAATATCTCTGAGATGGAATTCTGCAGCTGAAGAAAGATCAAATGACTGCATAATGATGGCCAGAAAATTATGCTGCCCCTTTCTTTAAAGCCCTCACCTTTTATAGAAAGGACTCTTACTCCCTGAAGCTTATTGCAGCTCTCTTCAGGAGTTTTCCTATTCAGATCCTGCTACAGTCAAGGCTTGAATAAACGACCATGGCACACCCAGTGCATCTAATGCATCCCAAGTGGAAGTCTAAGGAAAATAAGGAAATGAGGAAAACATCAGAACTCAAAGAAGGATGACAAGATGCAAGAGAAAAAAGAGGAAACTGCATACTGAGGATGAAAACAGCAAGAGTTGCATCTGTTAGCTGAAATACATCAATTGGTATACCATCTATTCCTGGGGCCTTATTTTTTGCTCTTTCCTTCAAAGCAGCTTGAACTTCTTCCTTCAGCACCATAGGCTCTTGCTCATATGTTGTTCATTCTTCTGTGTCTGCCAATTCCTTTTGATACAGTGACTCTGAATATTCTTTCCATCTTCTTTTAATACTTCCTGGATCATTTATTATTCTGCCCAATGCATTCTTGATTACAGCAACTCGAGGTTTGAATTTGTTCTTCAGTTCCTTGAGCTTAAGAAATGCTGAGCGAGTTCAGCCCTTTTGATTTTCCTACTCCAGCTCCTTGCACATTTCATTATTATTCACACCAGATCTTTCCTATTTCCTTATCCCACATCCTCCTTCCACCCATTAAGTTATGTGACTCTATGGTTCTGCCTCCCACCCATCTTCACCCCTGTGCTCCCACCCACTCCCTGCTTAGATCCTCATACACATTTTACAAAACTAAAACTATTTTAAGTAATTGCCAAATATATTCAATAGTGTGAAAATAATCAGTCGATTCTGTGAGTGGAGTGGTGGGAATGAGTGTGTTTGAGATGGCAAGGTTGTCACAGGATAGAACGGTGTTTAGGGATCTTGTACATAGGGTCACTATGAGTCACAAGCGACTCGATGGCACATAACAACAACAACTAAAACAATGATGTCAGTTTGAGGACTAAAGTACATCTGATTCAGCTCATGGTCTTTCCAATTACTTTCTATGCATTTGAGAGCTGCACAATGAATAAGGATGACAGAAAAATAATTAATGTCTCTGAACTGTGGTGTTGGAGAAGAGCATCGAATATCTCATAGATGGCTAAGAAAATGAATAGGTATGTCTTGGAGTGAGTGCAGCAGGAGCAATCTTTGGAGGCAAGAATGATGAGGCTTAATTCACCTCACATATTTTGGGCATGCTACTAAGGAGGTATTATTCCTTGGAGAAGGACATGATGTTGGAAAGGGTAGAATATCGGCAAAGAAGAAGGAAGACCCCCATCCAGATGGATTGGCAATATGACTGCTGCAATATGTCAGGAAGTGTGAGGATGGTGCAGAATAGAATAGAGCTCAGATCTTTTGTTCATTGGGTTGCTACGAGTTAAAGTGAAACTGTGGCACCTAATAACAACAACAACATTTCCAACTAAGTAAATGAGTTTTAAAAATAGTTTAATTTTTTAATGAAAAAATTCTGTCCTCCACATTCTATTGAGCAAATGAAATAATTCAAGTCAAAGAGAAGAGGTCTGCTCTGAGCTCCCTTTGTTAATAATTAGCAAGGCTGGAATGCACGTCCAAATTTTCTGCCACTATATGTGGAGTTATTTCTCTTTTGAATCAGGACTGCCTGAATATTATTGTCCTGAGATAATCTTTAAACCTTAAATATCAAGACAAAACTTTTTCTAGAAATCAGTTTTCAGCCAAGGAGAGTTTGTTGCTAAAATGAACCAGTGAGTCCTATCTAACTGGTGACTCATATCTAACAATCCAGTGACTCATATGTAACCATCCAGTGTTTTTTTAGATACTTTCCATCACCCAGAAAGAGACTACCTATCTTTCTTCTGTGGTGTAGCTAGTGGGTTCAAACTGCTCGCTTTTGTGTTGTCAGCAAAACTCCTTACCACTAGACCACCAGAGCTCGCTACAGAATGGTTCAGCACAATTAATAAACTCTGCCTACCCTGAACATTTGTTGTTGTTTTTGTTGTTAGGTGCCGTCCAGTCGTTTGCGACTCATAGCGACCCTATGCACAACAGCCCTAAACCCTGCTCTATCCTGCGCCAACTGCACTGCCTCTGACACTCCCATGCCGATTATCCCAGTCACTGAACCAATCCACCTCATAGAGGGCCTTCCCCTCCTGCGCTGTCCCTCCACCCTCCCAAGCATGATGTCCCTCTCCAAGGACCCGTCCCTCCTGGCAACATGTCCAAAGTATGTCAGACGAAGCCCCAGAATCTTTGCCTCCAAGGAGTAGCTTGGTTTAATCCTCTCCAAGATGAATCTGTTTGTTTTCCTGGCAGTCCATGGTACATTCAGTACCCTTCTCCAGCACCGCAGCTCAAAGGCATCAACTCTCCTTCTGTCCTCCCTAGTCATTGTCCAACTCTCTGATGCACAACAAGTGATTGCAAAGACCATGGCCTGTATCAGGCGCACCTTAGTCTCCAGAGAGACACCGTTGCTTCTGAGTACTTTAGAGAGGTCCCTAACAGCAGACTTTCCCATCGCGATACACTTTTTGATTTCCTGACTGCTGGTGGTGCCAAGAGTGTTGACTGTGGAGCCGAGCAAACTAAAGCTGTGAACAATCTCAATCTCTTCACCATCCATCCTGACGCTGCCAATTGGTCCAGTGGTGAGAATCTTTGTCTTCTTGACATTGAGCCTCAGTCCATACTGAAGGCTTCAGTCCTTGACCCTTCACAGCAAGTGCATGAGGTCCTCCTCAGTTTCAGCAAGCAGGGTTGTGTCATCTGCATAACGCAGATTGTTAATAGATCTTCCACCAATCCTGATGCCACAATTCTCCTCATAGAGCCCAGCCTCTCGGTTAATCTGCTCTGCATACATGTTGAAAAGGTATGGAGACAGGATGCATCCCTGGCGTACACCCTTCCCAATTTTGAACCATGCAGTGTTGCCCTGCTCTGTTCTGACTACTGCCTCTTGTTCCAAGTATAGGTTTCGCATTAGCACAATTAAATGTTCTGGGATTCCCATTATTCTCAGAGTCAGCCACAGTTTGTTATGACCTTAAAAATTCCATATGTGGTATCAGAGAGTAGTGGTTCTATGCTAATGGTGGTGGATCCATTTGGTAAAGGATAGTCAAAATGGTTACACAATTGACTGTTTCAGACAATGTCACTGAAAAGTACATGAAAAACGTGAAGTGATGTTTCATTTGCTTTGTATATTTTCATAAACAATAAAATAGTTCTAAAATCCCATCTTCAAATTAAAAGGGAATCAGGAAATTCTAAAAACACAATAAACAGACAACTAGTGTTAATGTTCAAAAGCAACTAGGAAAGCAAAATTTTTTGTAGCAAGATTTTACTTGGTTTTAGTTACGTAAGTAGAGATACTTTATTCTCCTTAACCTTATTATAATAAATGAGATTACACATGCTCAACACTAAAACTGAAGACTTGCAACTTTATAGAAACTCCAGGCTGGCAAAAAGTTTCAGATAGAGTTTTACTGTTGTTGTTTGCTTTTAAATTTTGCAAGACTATGTTCAATTTTAACTGGAAATTTATTAGGGAAATCATGCCAAGTAGGCCACTGTTTGTTCAATTTTATACGTTCTAAAAAAACACAGAAGGATTGAATTTCCTATAGAACGGCAACAGAGGGGCAGAATCTTGGCTCAGTTAACTGTGTAGCAGGACAGTAAACCAGATTCTTGTTAAGTCTCATTTTTTAACCCAGTCCATATCTCTGTTATGTGCAATATAATGTATTCAAATAATTTGTGGAATACTCAGAGCCTCACTGATTGTCTCAGTTTATCTATGAAGAACAATTATACTTCTAACTCCCAAAAGTATCTTCATTTTTAGGGTTAAAGTGATTTTTTTTAACTTCATCATCCCTCTCTCAATTACTGCTATCCACTCCTTGCTTTCCTTTAGTCTAATTGTTGTTTTTAGGTACCATCAAGTTGAGTATGACTCAAGAGACCCTATGAACAACAGATCTGAACCATATCCTGTCCTGTGCCATCCCCACAATCTCCAACACCCTCTAGTTCATTGCTGTAGTTACTGTGTAATTTCACCTGGTTGAGGGGTTTCTTCTCCTTCACCGTCTCTCTACATTTCCAAACATGATTTCATTTTCAAAGGAATAGTCTTTCCTAGCAACATGACCAAAGTATGTGGGATGAGCTTTGCCATCCTTGCCTCCAAGAGGCACTCTGGCTGCACCTTCTCTAGGACCTATCTGTTCTTTTGACAGTCCATAGGATATTCAGCACTCTTTTCCAAAATCACCATTCAAAGGCATCAATTTTCTCCTATCATCCTTATTCATTTTCCAGCTCTCAGATGAATAGCAATTTAATGAAAAGAATCAAGCTCACCTCAGTCCTCAAACTAACATGATTGCTCCTCAGTAATTTGTAGAAGTTCCCGACTATAGACTCTGCCAATGCAATACATTTCCTGATCTCCTAACTGGAGACTTGATGCAATTAATGAACCAGGTGTATTCATTGTGGATCCTAGTAAGACAAAGTTGATAACAATCTCAATCTCTTCTCCATCTCTTAATATATCGTCTAATGGTCCAATGGTGAGAATTTTTGTTTCATTTACGTTGTGTTGTAATACATATTGAAGATTTGTAGTGTTTGATATTTTTCAGCATGTATGTCAAATCTTCTTAATTTTCAGTAAGCAATGTTGTGTCATCTACATGCTGATGGTTATAGATGAATCTTCCTGTGATCCCGAAGCTACATTCTTCTTACAGTAACATTTTAATTTCTTCTCTCAGTTAATCTCACCTTTTTGGCTGGGGCCAATTTTATGTAAATTAGTTCTTCATTCATGTCTAATGTAGCACATGTTGTTAAGTGTCGTCGAGTCATAGGCAAATCATAGTGACCCTACGAATGAAAGACCTGAATACTTGTATAATTTTCATACTTTCTCCAGGTTCATAGGGTTTCTAGCACATTCTATTTTGGAAGTGGATGCCACTCCTGCTTCCAAGCTTGTTTTAATTGGGGAGCTCCACCAAACACTGTCCACCATGGGTAACTATTATCGCATTTGACACATCAGTGTCACTGTGTTCAACTTCATAGCAACCACGAGTTACCTTTGTATATAAATTAGTTCCTCATTCATGTCTAATGTAGCACATAGTCTCTTGTTTTTAACTACTTTATCCCTGGAAGCTATCAATTCATTCCCCATTGAGACTTGGTTAAAAAACTCAAACTCACTGCCTTTGCATGGTACTTCAATTTATATCAATCTTCCATCAGGTTTCTGAGGCTGCAAATCACAACAGGAGACTGCCTATCTTTCTCCTACAGACACTTTGATTGATTTAAACCATCTGAGACTCAAGGACTTTGGGTTAGCAACTCCTTAGGGGCCCTGCCACAAGACTTCCCTTAAGTGAGATGGACGGCTTTCTTTTATTTGTCTTTACTCCTTTTAGTCTTCCCTCATTCTGATGAGCTCTACACAGCCAAGAGGAGTGTTCTTCTATAAAAGAAAACACAATCATTTCCTTGCTTCAAACAATTTGGTTCTTGTTGCTTGCTCTTCGACCTCACTACAATGTCTCCCATCTTTACTCCAGGATAAAGTAGAAACATTTTCATACCGTTTAGGAAAGCTTCATGATTTTACTCTATCCTGATATCCTCATGGTTTAAAATCCAAAAGGTGTGCATCAGGGTTGATGGTTGTTGTTGTTATGTGCTGTCAAGTCGTTTGCAACTCGTAACAACCCTATATACAAAAGCCCTAAACCCTACTCTATCCTGTGCCAACCTTATTGTCTCTGACACAGCTAGCCACACCACCCCAGCAACGGAATTAATTCATCTCACTGAGGGTTTTCTTCTGTTGTGTTGTCCCCTCATCCTCCCAAGTATGATGTCCTTCTCCAAGGACTAGTCACCCCTGGCAACATGCCCAAATTATGTCAGACAAAACTTTGAATCCTTGCTTCCAAAGAGTAGCCTGGTAACACCCTCTCTAGGATGGACCTGTTTGTCCTTCTGGAAGTCCATGGTTTATTCAATACCCTTCTCCAGCACCACAGCTCAAAGGCATCAGTTCTCCTTCTATCATCCCTAGTTATTGTCTAGCTTTCTGAAACATAGCAAGTAATTGCAAAGACCGTGGCCTGGATCAGGTGCACCTTAGTCTCTAGACTGCATCAGAGTTATATTCATGGTATATTGTTCATATCTTTTCAAACTGTATGCTGAACAAAAGACATTTGCGAATCTGGACTACAAGAAGAAGAGTATAGCATCATGATCAGAAGAAGATTCATCAACAATGTGTGCTGTGCAGATGAAACAATTTTGCTTGTAGAAATTGAATTAAGACTTACAGTACTTACTACAGAATATCAAAGACTTTCATATGGACTATGTTTCAATATCAAGTAAGCAACCGGACCACTAGTGAATGATTTAATTTTAATTGATCCACAATCAATACTTTTAGTAGCAGCCTTCAAGAATCAAAAGACATGCTTAATTGGGGGAATCTGTTCTCAAGAGTCTTTTATAAGGCTAAAGAACAGAGACTCCAGTTTAAAGACTAAAGTATGACTGGCCTAAGTCATGTTATTTTCAACTGCTTCCCATATATCTGAAAGTTGAACAATGAATAAGGAAGAACAAGGAAGAACTGATGACTTTGAATTGGGGGATTGGAAAGGATTATTGAATATACTATGCACTACCAAACAAACAAATAAATCTGTCTTAGAGGAAGTGCAATCATGGTGCTCTTTAGAGGCAAGGATGGTAAAACTTTGTCTTCTGTACTTTGGATATGTTGTCAGGAGATATCATTCTTTGTAAAAAAAGGCAACCAGGCAGGGAAAGGTAGAGCATCAACAAAGGAGAGGATGTTTCTCAATGAGGTAGATTAACAAAGTGACTGTAACAAAGTGACTTGAGCATGTTGGAAATTATAAAGATAGTGCAGGGTAAGGGCATAGTTCAGATCTCTTGTTTATGGAGTTGCTATGAGTTGTAGTCAACTCAATGATAACCAGTAACAATTATCTTTTTGCATTGTTTCATCTAACCCAAACCCTTGCCACCATTCCTACACTAGTCCGTGATCTGTACAATGTAATTTTTTTCCTCTGTTTATTATTTTAGTTTGCTCCCACTCTATTCCTCCCTCCTTGGACCCTTAGCTTACATGACTACTGCTTGCTCTTTGGGTCTTTGCCAACATTCTACTTCATTCATGAGCCCACAGAGCCCTTTAAAGAAATGTCTTTTTAGTGTGCTGTGCTGGTGAACAGCTGCTGTTTCCTTTAACATACATGGCATTATTTTGAAGTTGTTCATTTGACTGCATATTTCTCCTGTTAAACTGTTAAACTGCTTCAATAGAAAGATTTGACTTCATTATTTATCTAACCTCGCAATACGCAATACTCTGAATGAATCGTGTTTATACTTTACAGGCTTTAAACAAATATTAGTCAAATGAGTAATGTAATTTAATTAGGGAGTTAATTGTTACCATTAACATCCTTATAAGATAACAGTGTATTACCTAGGAGGATTAAACTTACTAATACTTACCTACTGGCACAATGGGCTAAAACATAACAGAGAGTATACTAGTGGTGCAGGATGACGTAAAGTCCAGATCTGGTGTTCATTAGGTGCTACGAGACTTAATCAAATTGATGGCTCCTAACTACAAACAACAACTTCTCCTTAAAAAGATAGTGAGTTTTCCCCCAAGGGGGAGAAAAAAAAGGATGGTTTGCTTTCCATAACATTTTAGTGTTAGAAATCTGTGAGGCAAATCTACTCTATCCAATAAGGACACTTTGAATCAGAATCAACTCAATGGCATCATGACAACAACCCCTGTCTAATGCACATCAATGCCATTGTCTGGGGGCATTTTATCACATTCAATATAAGTCTTATCAAGTGCTTATATTTGTTATTTTTCATTGGGCATAATGCTAACAAAAACAGTGAAGCCATAATAAGCAAAACAGCTTAAAAATATTCTTGGCATTTGTCTCACTTTTGCCACTGTTCAGAATTTCTCCTGGCTTTGTCTTTAGATTTTATCAATCAGAGGAACTCCTGTCCAAAGCGTTTTGGCACTGTTTAAACAAACACATTTTTATTAAATGGAAAATGAGTCAGTCTCCCCAGGGTCTAGAAATCAGTTGCTGGTAATGATTTAGGAATTGCTTCTCAAACTGTAGCATACCTAAGACTTCCAGAGAAATCTAGAGACTCTTTACTTCCCACTCTCAAAGAGAGATGGGGCAAGACTCAAGAATATGTATTTTTAACAGACTCACAGGCAAAGCTGGTGCTGTCAATTCTCAGACAAACTTTGAATTGCTATCATATATTGTTGAGTCCAAATTGACTCACAGCTGACCCTCCAATAGCTTTTCAGAGGCAGTAAATCTCACAGGAGGAGATGGAGCAGCCGGTGGATTTGAACTGCAGGCTTTGGGGCTGGCAGCACAACTCCTTACCACCAGGCAGCCAGAGCACCCAACATTTTGAAGTCCCAGTTTAAAGTCTTGTTCCGAGAACTGGCCCCTCACAACAACAACAATTATATATATATATATATATATATATATAGATAGAGAGAGAGAGAGAGAGAGAGAGAGAGAGAGAGAGAGAGAGAGAGAGAGTTTGCAGTATGAAAATCTAGAGACTTCCGCATAAATCTGATGTGTTGATTCTGAAAATTGGAGACCATATAGCATGGATTAGACCTGCCTCACAATGCTTCCAAGGCTAAATTCATTATGGAAACAAACTGCTACAACTTTCTCTCACAGTTTGGCTATGTGTCCACCTTTCCATTAGCAATAAGTACTTTAGAAACTGATTCACCAGGGAATCTCAAAAGTAGGGAAAGATTCCTCAGAGATATGTTCTTCAAAAGTTCAGTGCCTCTGTGCCACCAAACACGAGCACACTAAGAAAATCAGACACCAATAAGAAATCATCTCTATAGATCATTGAGAGCTCTCCCTTAATTTAGTAGTAAACACTGGTAAATGCAAGTGCAAGAGAGACTTTGATTAGTATATGTCTTAGTTCCACTAGAGTGCATGTTACTGTATACAGTAGGAGAAAGAGCGAAGAATGCTTTAGACCAGATCATGAAAAGCATTGACTATTCCATTAGGAATTTGTGCTTACTTTGGTTTTCATGGAGAAAATAAGATTTTTGTAAAAGGAAATGGTATTAACAGAATTATTTCCTGGAACACTGTTTACATAATCTAATAGCAGTTTGCACAGTTATATGGACAGACTGAGGATGAAAACTTGACAACTAGAGAGGAAGTGCTGGCTGTAGTGCCACTAAGACGTCATGAGCATGTAAGGTGGGGATTGGCGGGAAGCAGCAGTGATCTGAGTTTGAATATTTAGCCCCCTTAAGGCACAGCACTTTACTTCTTGGGGCTTCCTTTCTGTTCTGATTATTTTAGAGGCCCTATCAAGGCCTTCTAAACCTAATTTTTGGCTTTCCTTAATGACATGAAGGACAGGAAGCAAACCCCCATTGTTCATGAATGTATCTCTAGCACCTAAGCTCTTGGCACATGTTGTTGTTGTGTTGCTAGGTGCCATCAACTCAATTAATCCATAGCTGACCCTCAAGTGGAATTTTCAGAGGCAGTAAATTACACTGGAAGAGATTGCCCATTTTTATCCCATGAAGCAGCTGATGGATTTGAACTACATGCTGTTGGATTGGCATCGGACTATCAGAACTACCTCCCCACAAATAATAAGTGCTAGATAAATATATACTAGTGACAGTCAAGTTATAAAAAGCTAGAGTTTTTAACTAAACCCATCCCTTCATTATTTGTCATAGATAAGGAAACTGAAGCACACAAAAAAAATGACTAAAATGATACATCTGCCTACCTAAACATATGACTATAACCCAAACGCCCTGACTTCCAGTCAAGGGTTTATTAACATCATATGAAGTTGTGTTGTCAGGTATCTAGTAAAATTGGTATTTTGTTTGAGATAATGAGCTACTTCTGCATGACCTCTTAGCTTTCTGTTTATCTGCCACAAGCTGTGGCCTGGCAGACAACTGCTTATTTAACTCATTTTATTCTAGCCGATGGCATGCAACCTAAAACCAGCACAATGTGTTTCCTCTCTAGTCTGTTCCACAACTGCTGGTTTTCTGTACTCTGTATTCCACTATACACTGTTTGGGTTTTGTAGATTGTATTCCACTATAAGTCAGTTGTAACTTAATTCCCCAAGACCTTCAAGTGAAGAAAACATAGTGGTTTAACAAGCAATTACTGCTAAAAGACATTAAATCTTCAAATTACGTCTTCAATTAAAAAATGAATCTCACAGAAAATAAAAGCTCTCTTGGCCAAACCTTACAAAAGTGTCTCAGTTATGAATGTTTCTGGCCATGTCCCCAATAAAGCCCCTCAATAAACGCATTGTCTTGGCCTCAGAGCATGTGTTCTGGAGAAAATAAAGAGGAAGTGAGCAGTAGTAGTAGAACTCCCGAAGGGAAATTGGCTTTACTCCCAGCATTTCTATTTTTCCATCTGTGCAATGTCTTAAAGCATTCTGCATATACCTGTCTTTATCTCTATCTATGTCTATCTCTCTATCATCTCTGTGGGTGCTCCTGTGTTGTATACAACAGCACATCTGAGGTGCTTTATTACGTGCTGAGACTAAATTGGTAAACAACACTTGCTTCCTGCCATTAATTTCATTATGAAGAACCGACACTTAGATTTATAAGTCCTTTATAGGCCTCAGGCTTCTGTCAGGGACCTTTTCAAAATGCTGAAGAGCAATGATATCGATTTGAAGACTAAGGTGTGCCTAAGTCAGGCCATGGTCTTCTCAATCTCCTACTATGCATCAGAAAGCTGGATAATGAGTAAGGATGACAGAAGAAGACTTGATCCCTTTGAGCTGTGGTGCTGGTGAAGAGTACTGAATATGCCACGGATTGTCAGAAGAATAAACAAATATGCTTTGGGAAATGTACAGCCAGAGTAGTCCTTGGACTCAAAAATGTCTTTCATACTTTGGACATGTAGGTAGGTGAGGAGATTCCTTGGAAAGGGACATCACACTTGGAAAGATGGATGATCAGTGAAGGAGAGGAAGATCCCCAGCAAGATAGATTGACACTTCAGCAATGGCCCCTGGTATCTCAGAGATGATAAGGATGCCAGAGATATGGCAGGTTTCACATTGGCTGTTCATAGGGTCCTTAGGAGTTGTACTTAGCAACACCAAACAACTACCTCAATGCATGCATGCATACATGTTTGTTGTTATTCAGTGCTGTTGAATCAGAACTGACTCACAGCTGACACTCTAGTGGATTTTGAGAAGTGGATAATCACACGGGAGAAGATTTCCCACCTTTATCTAGAGAAGCAGCTGATTAATTCCAACTTCATGCCTTTGGGTTGGCAGTGCAGTTCCACTTACTATTAGACCATCAGAACTCTCAGGTATATGTGTGTATATAACACTATATATCTCATTTCTGTCAAGTGATTCTGACTCATGTTAATCCACCATTGGGTTTTGTTGTTGTGTCCCATCAAATTGGAGCTGATCCAAATCTGATCCTCTAGCAAGTATTCAGAGACAGTTAATTGCATAGGAGATTGCCCTCTTTTCTCCAGTGGAGCAGCTGGTGGATTTGAATCATGTGCCTCTGGGATTGCAGAGCAGAGGAGAGAAATGTTTACAGAAAACAGCTGCCTAATCTCTTTCCTGCAGCTCATGTGGTGGCGGATATGAAACACTGATCATTCAGATATCAGCCCAACACATAATGCACACGTGTGTGTGTGTGTGTGTGTGTGTGTGTGTGTGTGTGTATTTTGCAGTAATATGAACTTCTTGTGAATAACACTGGGTTAAACTTTCAGTATTATCAATGTTAGTAATTAGTTATAGGGTGTGATGAGCAATCTATCCTCATGCAATTAACTGCCTCTGAAAACCCACTGGAGGACCAGCTATGGGCTGGTTCTGACTTAACAGCACACAACAATAGCCTCAAACAATTTTAGAGTATTAAATAAAATCCTAATAACTAGCTGATTTGTCAAGATTATTCAGAGTAAGATGTATATGAAAGCATTTAAAAATTTGATGCAGTTACAGTTTGAATATTTAATGAGAAAATTCTATCTATGTACATTATTTCTGTTTGGCTTGATTTTTTTCATTTTATTATTTTTTGTCAAATTGGATCTGACTGGTACAGGAGGAGATTGCCCCTCCTTCTCCAGCAGAGCATCTGATGGATTTGAACCGTGTGCCTTCAGGATTGCAGTGCAGCTTCTTGCCACTAGACCACCTGGGTTGATTTTTTTTTATACACATCTACTGTAGGATCTGAAGGTGGAAAATACACATGCACGTACATATTTACATAAATACATATAGAGGCCTGGTGGTCAAGTGTTCCTTCAAATAAAATTGATGATTTAAGCTCCCTCAACAACTCCATTCCTATTCTATAGTAACCTGGTTCCATTCCATAAAGATTACAGCCGACAGAGCCTGTGTTGTGTTGTATTGTTTTGTGTTGTGTTGTGTTATGTGCTGTTGAATCATCTGTGATACAGGGCACTTCTATTTTGTCACAAGTATCGATATGAGTCAAAATCAACTTGATGACCACTAAAAACACAGAAACACACCTGTACATGCATATATGTATTGTGGTGTTGTACCCTCTGGCAGGTTTTCTGTATGAAGGTTTTATACACTCTGTATATAGTTTATTATATATACCTATTATTATATATTATGGATATAATTTATGTATATATGGGGAGCTCTGGTGGCATATCAGTAAGAAATTGCACTGCAGTACCATAGGCTTGAGGTTCGAATTCATCAGCTGCTCCATGAGAGGGATGGGAAATCTCTTCTAGTGCCATTTATTGCCTCTGAAATCTCACTGGAGGAAATATAGAATTTACAAGAAGCTATAAGTTGATTCTGACTGGACAGCACGCAACAACAAACAGCAACATGTCCATTGAGAAGATCTAGATACAATTACTAAAAACTAATGAGAAATTACTTCCCTAGAAACATTGGTTTTATGTTTTCCACTAAACAGAATTAGAAAGAATGGGTGGTTCTGGAATTGGAGCAGGAGTATACAAGATGTACTTAGAATATCTTGCCATATACGAAAGCAAGGACGCTATGGAAGAAGAGCAGCTTTACCCTTAAAAGGTTCAGGTGTACACTTGAGACACTCCTACTGAACAAGAAGAGAAAGTCTGAGAATCAGTAAATATGCTGACAAAGCACAAAGAAAAGGAAACCTGGAGTTCATGCTCATCTCCGTCATCTTTAAAACTAATTCATCCTTCTCACACAATACTAATATGCCCATTCATGATTTAGAATAGCAATAGTAAAATGAAAGAATAAAATTGCAACTGATTTTTCTTAAAAAAAGTTTAATACTGCACGACCTAACTGAAATGTCATCTCCCTTTATAGAAATATTTATGCTAATAAATGATATTACAGAATATCATAATTTTGTGCATTTTAATAAATTATAATAGAATATAATAATTTTTCACATTTTAATAAAGTAAATTTGATTATATATATGCACTGGAAACTCTATGAACTTGGTGAAACGATAGCTATGGAAAAGCATTCGATCTTTTGTTCATAGAATAGCTATGAGTCAACCTCGACTCAATGGCAATCAACAAAACTTCCACAAAAAGATAGATAAAACCCAAATCAAGCCCACAGCCATAGAATTGATTCTAATTCATAGCAACATTTCACTGGTTTCCATAACTCTAAATCTTCACAGAAGGAGAATCTTTCTTCCTATGAGCAGCTGATGGATTAAACTACTTCTATTTTTCTGGTAAATTAGTCGTAAGAAGTTGCACTGCAATCTCAAAGGCACACAGTTCAAATCCACGAGTTGCACTGCAGGAGTAGGATAGACAATCTCCTCCTGTGCACTGTCACTGAAAACCTCCTGGAGAGTGAGCTATGAGGTGTTTCCTATGGTATACAACACCAAAAACAATCTATTAACAGTTTGATCAACAGTCCAATACATTACTCATTACAATAGCAGAGAGATAAAGATATAAGAAATATGTAAAATATTTCTTTATAGAGAAAATTAACATTATAGGAAGGTCTGGTCAAAAATACTACCCATACCTCAATATAATTAATTATGTGATCTAATTATCAAGTTACAGAAAATAACTATGTCAGAAATACATTTAAGAGACATCAAAGAGATAAAAGTTCCTGTGGGATATTCTTCATGGTGATGATGTTATGCATGCAATAAATTAATAACAAAAACAAAACAGAGGATGCCTATAGATTGTGTGAAAACAAAATTGAAGTGTTTCAGAATGAATACTAGGTTATAAGAATCAATAATTACAAATTACAAAAGAGTAGTTATGTTGCTATCTGAGAAGAAAGGGAAAGATGGGAAATGAGAGGGCATGAGATAGGATACTAACACAGCTCTCAAAAGTTTTATTTCCCACCTTCAGGAGGGTTAAAAAAATCACTAATACTCATTCTTGCATACATTTTTCTGTAATAAAAATAGTTTTAAAAAGAATGCAAATTGTGTTATAAAAGGGAGCACTCAATACATGAATGAAACAAATGTGGTGACCTAGTGGTAAGAAGCCGTGCTGAAGTCCCTAAAGCAAACACTTAGAATCCACTAGCTACTCCTCAGGAAAAGATTAACAATCTTCTCCCATGCAGTTAGTCCCTTACCCATAATATCCCCTTCGAAAAAATGCTGCTTAGTCCTATACCATCTCTGCTGTGGATTGGACAACTGTGATTCATAGGTTTTCACTGACTTAAAAATTATTATTAGGCATTTCTTCCATGTCCATCTTGTCTGAAAGCTCCACAGATCTGATCATATCAACATGCAGCTCTCCACTGACATAGGAATAATGAGTGCCTATGAAGTGCATTGGTTGAGAAGTTGTTCTCCTGCTTGAAACTGTGTACTGAACCAGCAATGTATGTATGGAAATATTTGCCAATATAAAATTTTTAACATGCAGAGTTAGTGACATTTGTTGTGTTCATTATCATTGTTGTTGTTTATACCATCAAGTTGGAGCTGACACATAGCTGACTCCAACGGGTTTTCAAAGGCAGTTAAAATGCATAGGATATTGCCTGTATTAAAATCACAAGTATCATATTAATTTCTCCATCAGTGTTTCCAAAAAAAATTAGTTCCATTTTTCCACTTCCTCCTGCCTATCCAGTAATAATTTTAAGTTATTAAAAACAAAATTCAACTAACACTCATTATTATAGAGTCAAATCCAACTCATAGCTGACCCAAGAGTAGGTTTTCAGCTAAAAGACATACGGGAGGAAATTATATATCACTTCTGCAAAGCGGCTGGCAGATTCAGCTTCCAGAGATGCCTTGCCATAGGTTAGAAATGCAACTTCCTATGGATTGTATGGAAGCTTACCTCTTCCAAAGAATTCATATAAGTAAAATTATACAATATTTGTCATTTTATAACTAATATCCTGTAGCATGATATTTTAAAATTTCATCTATGTGTTGTTGTATATCATCAAGTCAGAACTAACTCATAGCTTACACTCCAGCAGGTTTTCAAGTTCGGTAAATTGCACCAGCAGAGATTGCCCATCTTTCTACAGAGGAGGTGGTGAATTTGAACCATGTGCCTTTGGAATAGCAGCACAGCTTCTTACCACTAAGGCCACCACATTTGTTTTCATCCATGCATTAAGATTTAATTTCATTTTATGGCTGAGTTGTAGTACATTGAATGAATAAACCATATTTTGTCTATTTATCTGTTCTCAAACACTGAGGTTTTTTCTATATTTGGACTTATCTAAATAATGCCACAATAAACATTTATATACAGGCAGCCTTCAAATAGGATTACATCTCAACATCAAAAAGACAAAAATCTGCACCATTAGGCCAGTGGACAACACTGGAGAAAAAAATCAAATTGTCAAAGACCTTATTTGGATCCACAATCAACACATTTGGTAGCAGCAATCAAGAAATCCAAATACAGGTTTCCTGCATATTTCCTTTCAAGGAAGAAGATCCATCCCTTTTGGATGTAACTTTCTCATATATCCATCTTTACTTTTTTACCTTCAAAAAAAGAAATTAAAATACGTATTGCATTGAGAAAATTTGCTGTCAGGGACCTCTCCAAAGTACTAAAGAACAACAACATCAGTTTAAAGACCAAGGTACATCTGATTCAGGCCATGATCTTTTCACTCACTTGTTATGCATCTGAGAGCAAGAAATGAATAAGGATGACAAAAGAGGACTTGTTGTCTTTGAGTTGCAGTGTTGGAGAACAGTACTGAATATACCATGGACTGGCAAGAGTACAAATAGGTATGTCTTAGAAAAAAGTAAAGCCACAGTGCTCTTTGGAGGCAATGATGAAGAAACTACATCCATTACTTTGCATACATTGTTAGGAAATGCTATTCCTTGGAAAGAGACATTATTCTTGGAAAGCTGTAGGATTGGTAAAAGAGAGAAAGACCTTCAAAAAATGATCTAATGACTATAAAAATGAATGAGTTCAAATATGTCAGAGATGATGAAGATGGCACAGGACACAATCAGATTCACACCTATTGTTCATAGGGTTGATATGAGTCATACTCAACTCAAGGACATCTAACAACAATAACAACAATTCGTATTTCAATTGTTTCCATTCTTTTAGGTACATCTGGGAGTGGAATTTCTAGATCATATGATGAGTTTACATTTAATTTTTTGAGGAACTATTGAACTATTTTCTATAGTGTTTAGTTAATTTGACTAACTCACCAATGACATCCATATCTTTGCCAAAACAAACCATCTTAATGAGTATAAAATTATATCTTATTGTGGTTCTGATTTACATTTCCTATAAGAAGTCATGGTGCAACAGTATGAAATGCATTTTACTGCTAACGGACATGTTAGCAGTTCAAATCCACCATTTGTTAAAAGGGAGAAAGATGGACAATTTCTTCTCTTAAAGAGTTATAGCCCCAAAATCCCAGGGGAGGTTGTTACGAGTAAGTACCAACTCGTTTGCAAAGTAGTCGACTTGAGTATTTGGAATAACTACTGATCTTAAGAAAGAGAGAGAAATATCCTCAACAAAAGTGATTGACACAATTACTGCAGGAATGGAGTTGATTATTGGGCTTGAGAGCATCACCATGGGTAAGGCTAAGCCTAGGTTTTGATCTATTGTTTACAGTTTCACTACTAGTTCTATTCAGCTTGAAGACATCTAACAACAGCTACAACAATATTGGACATCTTTTCATGTGTTTGTTGGCTATTCATATATCTTGTTTGGTTGATTGGCTTTTCATGTCCTTCACTCATTCTAGAGTTGTATTTTTTTTTGCCTTTTTATTGTTGGGTTTTATGTGTACTTTGCATATTCTAGATATTCATGTCTTATCAGAGATGTGGCTCTCAAATATCGTCTCCCAATAAGTATAGTGATTGTCTCTTCACTTAATTAATAAGACCCTTCATGGAGGCAGTTTTTCATTTTGAGGAGGTCACACCAACCTGCTTATGTTGTTAATCCTTTCAGTGACAAATCTAAGAATGTGTTTTTGAAAACAAGTTCTCAAAGTACTATTGTTATTGTTGTTAGATGCCTTCAAGATAGAGCCAACTCAGAGTTACAACACTTCTGTATCAGCACCATCCTCACAACCATTACCATACCTGAGTTCACTGGCCCAGCTAATTGTGCTGATCTCTTTCTTTGAGGATCTCCTTTTTTTTTTACTATATATTTTAACAATGATAATGTGTTACACGTACTGGTCATTTCTAATAACATGTCCAAAAAACACATGACAAATTCTTGTCATCCTCATGTCTAAGAAGTACTATGTTTATGTTCTTCCAAGATTTTTCAGCCCTGAATGACTTTTTCCTAAAAGTGTTATAATCTTCCAACTTACTTTAGATCTTTGATCCTTTTAAAGTTAGATTTCGTACATGGTGTAAAGTATGGGTCTGATTTCAATATAGTCTTTCTAGAAATCCAGTTGTCCAAGCAGCATTTATGAAAAAGATTATTTGTTCACTAAGGAGCTCTAATGGCCTAGTGATAAGGAGCTGTGCTGCCATCTAAAAGGTAAGAGGTTCGAATTCACCAGCTGTTCTGCAGGAGACAAAAATGAGTTATCTTCTCCCACGCAATTTATTGCCTCTAAAAACTTACTGGAGGCTCATCTATAGCTCAGTTCTGATTCAATGGTACATAGCAACAATAAACATTCTTTCACTATAAATTTTTGAAATCTGACAAATATCACAGAACTCAGAAAAATAGCACGCTTGTCTTTGTAACTTGTGTCTGACATACATCTACAACCCAATTTTCCTCCCTATAACTTTGACTACATGTATTTTGATATTTCTTAATAAAAGAGTAATTTTAAAATGTCATTTTCTATAAAAAATATAAAGTCAATGTAGTCTTTGTTCTAGTCTGGTCCATCAGGTTGTTTTTCATCATTGAGTTTAATTTTTTTCCTTTAGATCCATAATTCATTATTAGATATTACATATACAAGAGTAACTCAGATGTTTCTGAAAATTGTCTGGAACATTGTAGCAAGATATGTAAGTATATAATAAAGTGATTATTATACTCTTTGCATGAGTTATTGCTAGAAACTTGTAGAAGGTTGATCAGTGGAACATGTTTTTTTTCAGGCATTTCACTATGTCAAAGGCAATTTTGCATTATGAGTCTTCTGGAAACTTCATACTTGTGACTTGTCAGGGCATGGTAAGGCAGATATGCTGAGGCATGATCCCAGGTGTTTGTATATGCAAGTCGTGAATATTCACTCATAGATCTACTTGCTATTATGATATTGTCACAAGAATTTGTGTTTCTGATACATTCTATTTTACACAGTTTCAAACAAATGGTTTTTAAAGGGATAAAGTTAACTACATATTCTTTAGTACTAAATTATGTTGAAAGTACCCTAGTGGTAAGAAGCTGTGTTGACAACCTGAAGGCACTTGGTTCAAATCCACCAGCTGCTTGCAAGAGAAAGATGAGCAATTTCCTCCTCTACTACCTCTGAAAACATGCTGGAAGGTTAAGTATGGATCAGTTCCAACTCAATAATACATAACAATGTATAAACAAGAAAGTCAATGGTAATGTAGAAAGAAATGTCCAAAAGTAAGACATCAGGAATTGAAGGAATACCAATTGACCAATGTTTCAACTGACAGATATTTCAACTGGACCTGCCCAGCAGTCTATGTCATTAATTTTGGAGGACAATTACTTGGAAGACTGACTAGAAAAGTTTCATATTTGTTCCTAGTCCCAAGAAAGGTGATCCAAAGGAATGCAGACATTATCAAACAACATAATTATACTACATGTAAGAAAAATATTGCTGAAGATCATCCAAAAATTGTTTGGACAATACATTGACAGGGAACTGTAAAAAGTTCAAGCTGGATTTAGAAAAGGTCATGAAACCAGAGATACCATTGCTGATGTCATATGGATCCTGCTTGAAAGCAGAGGATACCAGAAGAACTTGTGTTATGTGATATATCAACTTCTGTTATGTAAAGACATTTGATTGTGTGAAAAATAACAAACTATGGCTTAACTTTGAAAAAAATGAAATCCCAGAATATTAAATTATGCTCATATGTAGATAAAGAAGTTGTTGTCTGAGCAGACCAAGGGAACACTACGTGATTTAAAATCTGGAAAGGTGTATATCAGGGTGTATCCTTTCTCCATAACTATTTAATCTGTATGCTGAGTGAATAATTTGAGAAGTTGGACTCTATGAAGAACATTATGGAATCTGAATCTGAGGAAAAGAGTAAAAAGAGCAAGGAACAAAGAGGGATGGTCATATCTAATCTTTACCAAATTCACAGAGGGAAACTGTCCCTAGAAACAAAAGCAGCAACACCAAGCCAATTCTTATACACAGACCGCAAAGAAAAAAATGATGAATGGGACCTTCTAAAGACTAAGTCCCTGTGCTCATCAAAAACTTTTTCCAAAGGGTGAAAAGAAAACCTACTGACTAGGGGGAAAAAATTGGCAATACCATCTCAAACAAGGATCTCATAGCAAAAGGTTATTGTATACTATAGGGCCTCCACAAGAAAAAGACCAATAATCCAGTTACAAAATGGGCAAAAGACATGGAAAGAATTTTCACAGAGGAAGATATTCAAATGGCCACCAGCACATGAAGAAATGCGCAAAATCACTGGCAATAAGAGAGATGCAAATCAAAACCACAATGAAATATCATCTCACCACAGTAGCAGTGGCAAAGTTTAACAGGAAAGCAAGCAAGTATGTTGGAGAGGACATGGCGAGATTGGAACTTTCATACGCTATTGGTGGGATTGTAAAATGGTAGAACCACTCTGGAGGACAGGTTGGCATTTCCTCAAAACCAATAAGTGGCTCTTCCACTGCTATAAACCTAAACATAAATATAAACATACTCTGAGTAAATTAAAAATGTACATTGTACATACATAGGGTTTTCAGAGGCCTGCTATTTCAGAAGTGGATGGCCAATCCTTCTTCCTAGTCTGTCTTAATCTGAATGTTTAGATTTAGAGGAGTATCTGACAGACAAGCAATATGTAGAGCAGTGAAAGATAAATCCCTCATTGTGGAGTGTCCTGGTCCTTAGCCCAGTGACTTGACCCACTTAATTCCCATCTCCACCCTCCACCAGGCTACCCATTCACTACTATCAAATCCCTTCAGAGTTTATCTTCTATTGTCCGACCCATGATCTGACAGCTTGTATCTGAAGCTTTCTTGGATTCTGTGATTCTGAACACGTCAACTGCTGAAAATTGTTTTATGCTGTGTCCAGTGTCTCTTAAGTTTAGTTGTGCTGTCTCCAAAGGGCAGGTGATGTGTCCTGTAGAACTCCTATATAGACTGTATTTTTCTTCTTGGCCCAAGGGCCACAGGCCCTCGGGCCCAATCGATTTCTGCTCCACCTTGGGGCTTCGTACCTGTAGGTGTGTCAGAAGCCACGAGTGACTTCTCTGTTTCCTGGCCTCGACTTCTGCCCACACAGCTTCCAGGCTCCCTGGCTGCATGTCCTGCAGTCTCCCCTCTCTGCCTCCCAACAGACTTTTACTCCGCCTTATCCTATCTCCAGACCTTTTCAATCTGTATGCAGAGCAGATTATCCAAGAGGCCGTACTCTATGAGGAGAAGTGTGGCTTCAGGATTGGTGGAAGATCTATTTTCAGGATTGGTGGAAGATCTATTAACAATCTGCTTTATGCAGATGACACAACCCTGCTTGCCGAAACTGAGGAGGACCTCATGCACTTGCTGCAGAGGGTCAAGGACTGCAGCCTTCAGTATGGACTGAGGTTCAATGTCAAGAAGACAAAGATTCTCACCACTGGACCAATTGGTAGCATCAGGATGGATGGCGAAGAGATTGAGATTGTTCACAGCTTCAATTTGCTCAGCTCCATGGTCGACACTCTTGGCACCAGCAGCCAGGAAATAAAAAACGTATTGCAATGGAAAAGTCTGCTGTTAGGGACCTCTCTAAAGTACTCAAGAGCAGCGGTGTCTCTCTGGAGACTAAGGTGCGCCTGATACAGGCCATGGTCTTTGCAATCACTGGTTATGTGTCAGAGAGTTGGACAATGACTAGGGAGTATAGAAGGAGAATTGATGCCTTTGAGCTGTGGTGCTGGAGAAAAGTATTGAATGTACCCTGGACTGCCAAGAAAACAAACAGATTCATCCTAGAGAGGGTTAAACCAGGCTAGTCCTTGGAGGCAGGGATTCTGAGGCTCCATCTAACATACTTTGGACATGTGTGAGGAGAGACCGGTCCTTGGAGAGGGACATCATGCTTGGTGAGGTGGAGGGACAATGCAGGAGGGGAAGACCCTCTATGAGGTGGACTGATTCAGTGACTGGGGTAATTGGGGTGGGTGTGTCAGAGGCCATGCGATTGGCACGGGATAGAGCAGGGTTTAGGACTGTTGTACATAGGGTCGCTATGAGTCACAAATGACTCGATGGCACATAACAACAACAACAAATTAGAGATGAGACACAAATGGAGACTTGTACACCAATTTTCATAGTGGTGTTATTCACAATTGCAAGAACATGGAAGCAGCTCAAATGACTAATCACATCAAATGGATTGAGAAATTGTGGTATATTCACATGATGGAATACTATACAGTGCTCAGGAGCAATGATTTCAAAAGTTACTGCATAACCTGGGAGAAACTAGAGAGCATTATTCTGTTTGAACTACCTCAATCTCATAAGGACAAATACTGTAGAAGACCATTATTGTCAAAATAGAAAGATAACTAGCAAAATGTATATAAGGATCTGAAGGAGGGGAGAGAAGTTGGAGCAGAGGGATGAGGATGGGCAGGAGGGAAATCATAAGGTCCCACAATTTGATGGGTGGAGGGGGTGTGTGTTATGGAAATGGTAAAGATCCAGCAGGGATCTAGAAAGACAGGGTAATGCTGGGCAGAGTTCGATGGTGATTAATTTTATAAAACATAATGAATGGGAATGATTGTATGAAATATAATGTGAATGAAGGATAGTATAAAACATATGGATGCAAACTTTGTAAGCAAACAAATATAAAACAAGCAAAAATACAACTCCCATGCAGTCAGATATGTCTGCCATACTCCCACACCTCTTTCTACTCATCCCAAACCCAGTATTACTGCTTACTGGGCCCCAAAATTTGATGTTGTCGTTCCAGACCACACAGAATCATATTGGGGGAGTCAAAAGGTTATAATCTGGTTAGTGGCAGAATACAGTCAGGACAGCTTCCAAAATGTGCTCACAAGCACCTCAGCCTTGAGCCCTGCAGCTTTATGCTAGTGTTACAAAGTTCTAGGTCCAGCGAATTATGGCTCTCCACCACTAGCTACTAGTTGTCTAACAAACTTGGGCAGATGCCTTTAGCTCCAGTGCTAATGGTGTAGCATGCTCAAGGTGCCGTATCATGTTTGGCTTCCGGTTTTCCATCTCATGTTAAGTCTTTGGTTCTCCACTGTGGCTGTTATGGTTGCTGTTCCCATAGGCCCTCTTTGTCTATCCGGAGCAAGTATCTCTGGCTCTGAAGGACAGTCTGTATTCTCTTGCTTGCTCTTTTTCTCTTGGGGAAGATCCTCCTTCTGCTGCTGGGTCCACTCAATTTAATGGTTAGACTAGCAAATCACCTTGTGGATTGGTGAGATTTGCCAGTCTCCTTGTGAACAAGTGAGACTAGCCAATCCTCTTGTGAATAGGGTAGCAGGTCCTATTCTCATATTCCCAGCCATCCACATGGCAAAGTCAGGCAATGACTAGGAAAGCCATTCTGAATAAACCATTACCTCCACAAAGACTCATCAAGAACTTACATTATGCAGATGACATAACCTTGTCTGCTGAAAGTGAGGATGACTTGAAATGCTTACTACAGCAAAGACTACAGCCTTCAATATGGAGATAGTGAAAAGAAAAAAAAAAATCCTCACCACTGGATTAAGTAAAATCAGGATAGATGGGAAAAAGATTGTTTCATTTTACTTGTATCCACAATTAACACCTTTGGAATCACCTATCAGGAAATCAGGGGATATATTACATTGGGCAAGTACCCTGCCATGGACCTCCTTAAATTACTGAATGAAAATGATGTCAGTTTGAAGATTATGGTATGCCTGATTCAGGCCATGATCTTTTCGATCACTTGCTATGCTTCTGAGAGCAGGACAAGCAGCAGTGGTGTTGAAGAAGAGCACTGAAAATCCCATGAACTGGCAAAAGATCAGATATGTCTGGGAGAAAGTGCAGCAATAGTGCTCTCTAGAGGCAAAGATGGCAAAGCTTCATCTCACATACTTTGAGAACATTGATGTTGTTGTGTTGTTATGTGCCGTCGAGTGGCTTGCGACTCATAGCGACCTTATGTACAACAGCCCTAAACTCCGCTCCGTCCTGTGCTAATCGAACTGTCTCTGACACTCCCATCCCAATTATCCCAGTCACTGAATCAATCCACCTCATAGAGGGCCTTCCTCTCCTGTGCTGTCCCTCCACCCTCCCAAGCATGATGTCCCTCTCCAAGGACCGGTCTCTCCTCACAACATGTCCAAAGTATGTTAGATGGAGCCTCAGAATCCTTGCCTCCAAGGAGCCACCTGGTTTAACCCTTTCCAGGACAAATCCATTTGTTTTCCTAGCAGTCCATGGTATTCTCAATACTCAAAGGCTATTCCTTGGAAAAGGACATCATACTTGAAAAGGCAGAGTGCAAGCTAAAAAGAGGAAGACCTTCAATGAGATGGATTGAGACAGTGACTGCAGCAATGGGCCCCAGTGTATCAGAGATGATAAAGATGGCACTGGATAGGACAAGGATCAGGTCTACTTTTCATAGTTTGCTATGAGGTATACTCATCTGAGTGGCACTTAACACCATCAAGAACAGTCTTATTTCTTGTAGTGTACATTATGGTTGTTCCACCTTACTGAGGGACATCGTGGACAGTGTTTGATGAAGCTCCCCGATTAAAACAAGCTTGGAAGTAGGAGTGGCATCCACTTTCAAAATGGTTTGCCTCCAGAAACTTTATGAACATGGAGAAACAACCAAAGTTATGCAAGTATTAAGGTCTTTCATTCATAGGGTCTCTATGAGTTGTCTGTGACTTGACAGAACTTAAAACAACAACATACATTATGGTGCTATCAAGAAATGTGTGTGTCAGAGATGGATCCTTTCTTCATTACTGTTGAATATATTTGTTGAGAAAATAATTCTAAAGCTGAATCTTATAAAAAAAATATGGCATCAAGATTAAAGAAAAGACTCCTCAACAACATTCATTATGCAGCTGACAAAACCGTACTTGCTGAAAGTGAAAAAGACTTCAACATTTGCTGCAGTGGATCAAAGACTTAAGCCTTCAGTAACGATTACCTCTAAAGAAGGCAAAAACCTCACCACTGGACCAATAAGCAACGTCATGATACATGTGAAAATTATTGTAATTCTTAACTAATTCATTTTGTTTTTATCTATAATCATCATCTTTTGTACTAGCAGACAAGAAATTTTAAAAAAAGATGTGTTGCATTGGTGAAATACACTGCCGAGTACATCTCCAAGTTATTAAAGAGCAATATTGGCAATTTTAAAACTAGGATACATTTGATTCAAGAGAGTTCTGGTAGCCTAGTGGTGAGGAGTTGTGCTGCAATCCCAAAGGCACACAGTTAAATTCACCAGCTGTTCTGTTGTAGAAGGATGGACAATCTTTCCCATGTGATTTATTGTCTCTGAAAAATGCATTGGAAGGTCAGTTATAGATTGGTTCTGACTGAAGGCACACAACAACATCAGATTCAAGTCACGGTGTTTTCAATTACTTGCTATGTATCTGAAAATTAGGTAAGCATAACAGAAGAAAAACTAGTGCCTTTGAGCTGTGATGTTGAAGAAAAGTATTAAAGTCTTAGGGACAGCCAAAAGAACAAAAGATATCAGGAAGGAAGTGCAACTAGAGTGCTCCTTAGACTCCATTATGGTGAAACTTTGTCTTACATGTTTGGGGCATGTTGTTAAGAGGGTAATTCCTTAGAAAAGGCCATCAAGCTTATAGTGGAGGGTCAGCAAAAGAGAGGAAGACCCTCAACAAGATGAATTGCCACAATTAATTTAACAAAGGTTCAAGTATAGCAGAAACAATGCAGATGACACAGAATAGGGCAAGTTTCAGATCTGTTATTAGAGTCATATTCAAGTCAATAGTAACAAACAACAAAAGGTTGATAAGAGATTTATCATCAATCATAATATGATCTATGTCATTGCATCTTCATGCCACTTATTGCTGGATATTTGAGAACAATAGTAATAGAAGTATTTTTGAATATTATTTATAGATGAAAAGATCATCTCTAACCTACTATTAAGAAACTTTTCTTTGTGGAAATTACTTAAATTTTGTAGGAAATTTGGAAAAAGTAATAAAGTGATTATATATGTTACTCAGATTCATCAGCTGCTGATATTTAATCCCATGTATTCTTTCTTTTGTTGAAATTTGTATTTTAATATAAATATTATCATGTGGACTCACCAATTCCAATTTCCTCATGGTTTATCATCATTACTCTGTAGAATTCTTTTTTACTGTTCAATTGTTTACTATTTGGCTGTTGGGAAGCCCTTCGGGGTGCACATAATCCCTTGAAACATTCCTCTATACTTTTTTGAGTACTTTAATCTTTAGACTTCAGGATTTTCACTTAGTACACTTTAATACACCTACTCTGTTCAAATCCTGGAACAAGCAACCCTGATACCTTTTAGGGTAGAATGTGACCAAGCACAAACTGTGTACTATGAATGTTCTTCTCAACTGATGTATAACATCTAAGTACTTTGCATGTAATCCTTGCTAGCCATGTAGAAAACCACCACTGAACTAAAATTAAATGTATTCCCACTTAAATTTCTCTGTGGTCATTCTGAGGCTTCTATTTCTGAATAGAAGTATAAGAAAAAAGTTGGAGTGAAAAGCAAAAATTTAAGATGTGTGAACAAGCATAAGATTCTATTTTAATGGTTCTTTCCAAGTTTTGTGGTGAATTTGAACCACTAGAGACACACAACACTTTTGAGAAGTCTTGTGAAAAGTCCAAAGCAAGTTGTACTATGAACTCAAAAGGCTGGAAGTTTTCAGTGGTTTAAATCCAAGTGCAGGCCTCAGATAGAAAGACAGCCAGGCTCCTCTCCTTACAAGATGTAGCCTCAGAAACCAAATGGAGGGGTGCTGTGAGTTGAGACTGCCTTGATGGTGATGAGTTTTTATGAGTCCTATATCTTTGAAAGAGTCTATAAAAATTTGACCTTTGGTAAATAATAAACACTGCATTGGAATAGATAATTGTCTGAAAGGAATATATGACCAGACATTATAGATAGATAGATAGGTATGTAGGTAGATAGATAGGTAGGTAGGTAGATAGATAGATAGATAGATATAGAGACAGAGACAGATATATAGACATAGATGATATAGATAGAGATAGATTATATAGATAGATATGTAGATATATATTTATAGCTATAGAGATATATGTAGCGATATATACAGATATAGATATATAGAGATAGAGACAGAGATATATACATTATAAAATGGACAAGGGCAGGGGAAGGGAGGGAGGGGAAGAAATGTGTAATAATGAATTAATTTTTGAAAAAACTTAAAAAATTATCTTTATTAGCTTCATTTGCTGTTGTTAGCAGAAACATTGATTTCTTTCAATAGGACCATTATATTATATACTGTTGTTAACCATTATCTCTCACAACTCAGCAAAATATGCTAGCTAATCCACTGAAATTTTGTTGTTTTTTCTTTTGAGTTTGTGAATTTCTTTAAGTTTGTCATCAGTTTCTTACTGTCCACCATCTGAATCATTCCCAAATAGGTACTTTTTAATTCCAGATTCTTATAGATCTTGTGTGATCAAAAGTACTGAAAGATAATTTAAAACAGTTCTATATTAACTGCCCCCATGCTCACCATGTTTTGCCAAGAAATCTGGAAGACTACCTGGTCAACTGTCTAGAAAAGATCCATATTTATTCGCATTCCAAAGAAAGGTGATCAAACAGCATTGAACAATATTATATACAATCATCCATATCACACGCAATCCTGCTGAAGATTGTCCCAAACATTCGGAAGAGTGCATTTACAGAGAACGCTAAGAAACACAAACTGGCTTTCAAAGAAGCCATGGCACTAGGGACATTATTGCCAATGTCAGATGGATCGTGCCTGAAAGCAGAGAGTACAAGAGGAATGTCTATCTGTGTTTCATTGACTATGTGAAAGGATTTGAGCATGTGGATCAAAACAAATTATTCCTAACCTTGAGAAGATAAGGAATCCTAGAACACTTGATTGTGCTCATGAAAAACTTATATTTGGACAAGGAAGCAGTTGTCTGAACAGAGCAGGGAAACACTGCATGGTTTAAAATAAGGGAGTGAATCACAGATTTGGTCCTTCCTCCATACTGTATGGGGAACAAACTATTCAGAAGATTCAACTTTATGAGGTGGAGTGTGGCATCAGAATTAGAGGAAGACTCATCAACAAGCTACATTATGGAGATGATACACCCATGCTAGAAGAAACTGAAGAGTAACAGAAGTGCTTGCTGCAGAAGGTCAAGGACTGCAGCCTCCAATATGGATTGAGGCTCAATGTCAAGAAAACAAAGATTCTCACCACTGGACCAATTGCAGCATCAGGATGGGTGGAGAAGAGATTGAAGATCAAGAGGACGAAGATTCTCACCACTGAGCCAATTGGGAGCACCATGATAGATGGAGAAGAGATTGAAGCTGTTAACAATTTCCAGTTGCTCAGCTCCACAATCAATATCTTTGGCATAAGCAGTCAGGAAATCAAAAGATCAATTGCACGGGGGAAATCTGCTGTCAGGGACTTTTCCAGAGTGCTAAAGAACGACAATTGTCAATCTAGAGACTAAAGTGACACTGATTCAGGCCATGTTCTTTGTAATTTCTTGCTATGTATGAGCGATCTGGACAATGACTAAGGATGACAGAAGAAGAATTGATGTCTATGTGTTGGAGAAGAGTGTTGAACATACCATAGACTGCCAAGAAAACGAATAGGTCTGTCTTGGAGAGGGTGAAACCAAAGTGTTCCTTGGAGACAAGGACTTTGAAGCTTTGTCTTACATACTTGGGCACATGGCCAGAAGGAGCCAGTCCTTAGTGAAGGACATCATACTTGGAAGGGTGGAGAGACAGCACTGGAGAAGTCGACCCCGGATAAGACATATTGGTACGATAACTGGGGCAATGAGGTTAGTTAGAGTCAATGAGACTGGCTAAAGATAGGGCAGTGTTCAGGACTACTGTACATAGGGTCACTATGAGTTGCTGGTGACTCCGTGGCACATAACAACAACATGTAAGATGTTATGTATTATCGAGTCTGTTCTGTTCTGCATACAGGTTGAAATGCAGAACAGATTATTTGAGAGTCTGGGCTCTATGAGAATTGTGGGGTCAAGATTGGTGGAAGATCTATCAACAATCTGCGTTATGCAGATGACACAACCCTGCTTGCTGAAACTGAGGAGGACCTGAAGCGCTTGCTGCAGAGGGTCAAGGACTGCAGCCTCCAATATGGATTGAGGCTCAATGTCAAGAAAACAAAGATTCTCACCACTGGACCAATTGCAGCATCAGGATGGATGGTGAAAAGATTGAGATTGTTCACAGCTTTAGTTTGCTTGGCTCCACGGCCGACACTCTTGGCACCAGCAGCCAGGAAATTAAAAGATGTATTGCGATGGGAAAGTCTGCTGTTAGGGACCTCTCCAAAGTACTGAAGAGCAATGTTGTCTCTCTGGAGACTAAGGTGTGTCTGTTACAGGCCATGGTCTTTGCAATCACTTGTTATGCATCAGAGTTGGACAATGACTAGGGAGGATAGAAGAATTGATGCCTTTGAGCTGCGGTGCTGGAGAAGAGCATTGAGGGTACCATGGACTGCTAGGAAAACAAACAGATTCATCCTGGAAAGGGTTAAAGAGGGAGTTTCCCTGGAGGCAAGGATTCTGAGGCTCCGTCTAATATACTTTCGACATGTTGTAAGGAGAGACCGGTCCTTGGAGAAGGACATCATGCTTGGAAGGGTGGAGGGACAGCGCAGGAGGGGAAGGCCCTCTATGAGGTGTATTGATTCAGTGACTGGGGTAATCGGGATGAGTATATCAGAGACAGCGCGATTGGCACAGGACAGAGCAGAGTTTAGGGCTGTTGTACTCATAGGTCGCTATGAGTCACAAGCAACTTGACGGCACATAACAACAATAACAACAAGGCTCTTGGCTAAGATTTCAACTCATTTGCTTTCTGTATAGCTCAAGGTGACAGATACTACTATTGTTACGGAACTAGCAAAGATTCTAATCTGCTTTAATAGGAACACATCGGCTATTGGAAGGGAGACGTTCTTAGACAACTAAGGATGAGTCTACTGTGCCCTTGCAGTCTCTGTGCTTCTTTAACAATTATTTAGCATAGTGTGATATCCCCATCCAAGGAGTACGTCCTCCTAGCAACATGTCCAAAATATGAGAGACAAAGCTGTAACTAACAATAATAATTAACAATAATTACTTAACACAAAAGTAAGTTTATATTATTTTCTTCATGAAATATTAACTATTCCCATTTTTTTAAACAAACTTACACTGTAGTTTGGACACTTGGAAATTATAATTTTTTTCCCTATGGTATACTGTTGTTGAGTACCATCAAATCAGAACCAACTCTTAGCTGACCCATGAGTGGGTTTTCAGAGGCAGTTAATCGCATTGGAGGAAATGGAACATTACAAAAGAAATATTGAACTTATAAGTTAATAAAGATTGACTGTTAAATAAACAAAATATTTTAAACACATTTCACAGAATTCTAACAGTGTTATTTTATTTCTTCTGATATTAAGAAAATTTGGAGTATCTATCTTGTATTAAAAATTACAGCCTTCTGTTATGGGTTACATCTTAACATCAAGAAAAAAAAATTCTCATCACTGGGTCAATAGGCATCATGATAAATGGAGAAGATACAGAAATTGTCAATGACTTCATTTTACTTATACACAATCCTTCGGATTCCAGGAAATCAAAAGATTTACTGCATTGGGAAAGTCATTTATTGGAGACTTCTCAAAAGCTCTCAAGAGCAAAGATGTCAGTTTGAAGACTAAAGTGCTCCTAAGATAAGCTATGGTCTTTTCAATCACTTGCTTTGCATCTGAAACTAGGACAATGAATATGGATGACAAAAAATTGATGTCTTTTTTATTTACACTATTGTTGTTGTTTTTTGTTGTAATGTGCCATCACCATGACCCTACGTACAACAGCACTAACATTGCCAATTTTATTGTCTCTGACACACCTATCCCCATTATTCTAGGACTAAATCAATCGATCTCATTGAGGTTCTCCCTCTCCTGCACTGTCCCTCCACCCTGCCAAGCATGATGTCCCTCTCCAAGGACTGATCCTGCCTTGCAACATGTCCAAAGTAGGTTGAACAAAGCTTCAGAATCCTTGCCTCCAAGGAGCAGCCTGGCATCACACTCTCCATGATGAATTTGTTTCTTCTCCTAGCAGTCCGTGGTATATTCAATATTCTTCTTCAGCATGAAAGCTCAAAGACATAAAATTCTCCTTCTATCATCCCTAGTCATTGTCCAGCTCTCTGATGTGTAGCAAGTAATGGCAAAGACCATGGCCTGTATCAGGTGCACCTTAGTCTCCAGACTGACATGGTTGCTCTTCAGTACTTTGGAGAGGTCTCTAACAGCTGACTTTCCCAGTACAATTTGTCTTTTAATTTCCTGGCTGCTGGGATCAAGAGTGTTGATGTAGAACCAAACAAGCTGAAGCTATCAACAATCCCAATCTCTTCACCATCCATCATGATGCTGCCAATTGGCCCAGTGGTGAGAATCTTGGTTTTCTTGATTTTGACTTTCAGTTCATATTGAAGGCTGTGGTCTTTAAACTTCTGCGGCAAGTGCTTCAGGTCCCCCTTTGTTTCAGCAAGCAGGGTTGTGCCATTTACACCATAGGTCTCATCTCTTTATTGAAATCGTGGGTGAATGAAAACCAAGTGTGTTCCATGGGTAGTGATCAGAGTGTGACATAATCTTAGCCCGATATGGCCAGTCAGCTTGACATAGTGCGATGCTAATGAACAGAGAGTCATTATGTGAGCTGTCATCATGTGTGCGACTCCTTAGAGACCCAGCTTGGTTCTTCTCCAATGGCTTCTCTTGGAGTTGTACCTGATTTTATAGCCAGTTTTTATTCTAATCCACTGAGGAATGGGATGGTTCTGCTTTTGTTTTTTGACCTGGAACCTCTTGATCCTGAAACTCTTATGAGAAGACATAATGAGGACAAAATGGAGTCACACCAAATTGATGTCTTTTAAATGTGGTGGTGGAGAAGAGTGCCAATTATCCCATGGCTTGCCAAATGGGCAAACAAGTACGTCCTGGGAGAGATGCAGCCAAGGTGCTACTCATAGGCAAGGATAGGGAAACTTAGTGCCACATACTTCGCTAGTATTGTTAGGAGAGGCCAATCCTTGGAAGAGTATAACATGCTTGGCAGGATGGAGGGTCAGTGAAGGAGGGAATGACCCTCAACGAGAGAGACTTGACACAGTGATTGTAACGGTCAATTGTAATGCTAAAGTGTGTGTCAGAGAAGATGAGATGGCACAGGATAGGGTAGGATTTATATCCATTGTTCATAGGGCCACTATAAACCGTAGTTGATTAGACAGTACTTAAAAACAGTAACAACTTTTCTGTATTCTTTTTTCTCATAATTTAGTTTCATTTCTTTTTTCCAAAAGTATGGACACCTGACAAAATGGGGGAGGTGGTTGTCCCCTACATTTCATTTGACGAACGTAAGTCTACATAATCTTATTTAAATAGAGCCTATCACATAATAAATCTTTCTAAGAAGGTTCATTAGAAAACCTGCAATTGTACAATCCACACTTGTCACTAAACAAGACAGTTTATAAGCACACAGGAAAAGACAAAGTTCACAGCCAAAGTTTGTGCTGCTTGCCAACTTGTTTTGATTATGAAAGCCTGCTGCCTGGACACTAGTCATATAGTAGCTAATTGGTCTTGTCCAGACAAAATCTGAAATGGAATTATGAGTCTGGCTCTGGCAAAATACAATGAATAGAACATGTGCAATGTTTCCAGTTGTTACAGAAGACTTTAAAATTCTAGTTCTAGAAGAAATGCCAAATTTCCGAAGGAATCTAACCATAGAGTTGAATGTAGAAATAGTGGAGTCTCAGGGCTAAACACAATAGACTGATATGCTCACATGCTTTGGCATTAAGAAAGTTAAAAAAAAATGCACACATATGCAACTTCTCTGAAACCAAAATGAAATATCCTTTAAGACTAGAAATAGCCTGCAGACTTCTAAATGGTTTAGTAAAAAAGAAAGAAAGAAAGAAAGAAAGAAAGAAAGAAAGAAAGAAAGAAAGAAAGAAAGAAAGAAAGAAAGAAAGAAAGAAATTATGGGAAGACAAGTTCAATTTCTGTCAATGATACATAATTATTTCTCTCTTCAGTGCACAGGCTGAACAATAGCTTAAAAAGGAATTAAGCTGGTAAATAAAAAGTGCTTTAATTTTTAAAATTCAAGTGATCATTTTTTCTGGTCATAAAAAGGGAACATTTACTTCTCACTTTTATTAGCCACAGAATAGTAATTGAAAGCTTTCCATTAGGAAATCAGTACAATTTTTAAATAAAAAAATTTAAAATTTTAGGGTATTCACATTTTATTTTTATATTAGATATTCCATGAAAGAGTCATAAAGAAATAGAAACACTTTTTTAGAAGATACTGCCTACAGAACAAACAGGTCTGTCCAGGAGACGGTGAAACCAGGTTTCTCCTTGAAGGCAAGGATTGTGAAGCTCCAGCTCACATAGTTTGGCCATGTTACCAGGAAGGGCCAGTTCTTGGAAAAGAACATCATGCTTGGAAGGGTGGAGGGTCTTCTCAGGAAAGGAAGACTTTGGATGAGATCAATTGACACAGTGATTGTTGCAATGGGGACAAGTGTATCAGGGTCAATGGGATTGGCTCAAAACAGGGCAAGGTTCAGAGCTGTTGTTCATAGGGTCGCTATGAGTCATAGTAAAGTGTATGACACGTAACAACAACACATTACACATATATATCGCTTAGAATCACTTGAAATTTAAATATGGAAAAACTAAGATCTGAAGATAATGCTCCTATTTCCCAGGTTAATGATCTCTCTATCAGTAATTGAAACCAATTTGCCTGTAGTGTTTAGCATATGTCAGGTACTTTTAAAAAGAGCTTATACACTTTTTCAAACCTTCACCATTTTGTGAGTTAGAAGCTTCATTATTATTATTTTCTCCCGTGTTTGTGAGAACACTACCACAGTGTTGTTGTTGTTATGTGCCATCGAGTCGTTTGCGACTCAAAGCGACCCTATGTACAAGAGCCCTAAACGCTGTTCTATCCTGTGCCAACCTCACCGTCTCAGACACACTCATTCCCACTACTCCACTCACAGAATCGATCCATCTCACTGAGGGTCTTCCTCTCCACAATAAGGTTAGAAAATGTATGACATCTCACAAAATGAATTTATGATCACCCCGTAAGAGAATGTGACCATTTGGCTTTATTAACTTAGCTTGCTGCGTCACACTCCACCCCATACATATGCTGCCTCCGCTGTGCAGATAATGTGATAAAACAGCAGCCAATAGTAATGAAATAAAAAAATGTATTAGCATTCATTAGTAGTATCTTCTTAACTGCTTTCAGTTCTCTTAAAACTGTTTTCTCATTTTCCATAGTCTGATATTTTGGCCAAGAACAATTAAGACATAATCTTCCATCAAATACTTCACAATGTGGGAGAATTGGACAATGAGACCTAGTAAATAAAAACTTAATGAATATCACTGCTACTTCATAAACTAGAAAACAGGAACATATTTTTTTTCAAGTTACGTAACGTTGCAAAACAAATAACCTCCAAATCTAGTGGAAATCAATAATGTCAAATTACCATTTTCATTGCTCTCCACTCAGGATACTGACTTATAGTTGACTTTCCAGCAGGTAATGAGAGGCTACAAATCTCATGGGATGAGATTTCCCTTCTTTTTCCTACAGAGCAACTTGTGGATTTTACCCACCTGGACCTGTGCTGGCAGTACAACTCCTTACCCACCACACCAATAGAGCTCGCAATAATGGGCCTAGAATAGAAAGAAACCAAAACAAGAAAGAAATGCTGAAGTGAAAGAGATGAATAGAAAAAAATTAAAAGGACAGCTTGAGAAGATAAAGCAAAGCATTTTAACAAAATATACAAAGAGTTGGAATTAGAAACTAAAATGCAAGAATTTAGTTGGCATTTCTCAGGCTCAAAGAACTGAAGAACAAGTTCAAGTCTTGAATTGTCATATTGAAAGATTTCATGGGCTAAATAGTGAATGATGCATCAAAAGAAGAAGGAAGAAATACAGAGTCACTATGGCAAAATTATTGTTTTAAAAATCTTTTCACAAAGATATAGCCCTGAGTAGACTTACTAGTCCCTACTAAGACATTTAGAGGAGAGCTAATTGACTAGAAGAGAACCATATTTTTGTTTGTTTGTTTGTTTTCTGGCTGTCAAGACTTAATCCATTTTAAAGGCTGTAGTCTTTGAGCTTCAGGAAATACTCCAGGTTCTCTTCATTTTTTGCAACCAAGGTTGTGTTAAACAGGTTGCTGAGTCTTGATCTGATCCTGTTGCTATGTTCTTCTTCATAAAGTCCAGCCTCTTAAATGACTTTCTTACCGTACAAATGGAATAACTATGGTGAAATAGGTAAGGAGAATACTGCTCTATCACAGGCATTTCTTTATTTTAAACCATGCAGTGTTCCTTTGCTCTGTTTGCACAATAACTTTTTGATCTAAGTATAGGTGTCTCATGGCCACAATTAAGTGTCCTGAGATTCTTATTCTTCTCAATATTAGTAATAACTTATTTGTGATCCACACAGTCAAATAATGTCTTTACATTGTCAATAAACCACAAATAGACATTCTTCTGGAATTCTCTGTTTTCAAGAAAGATCCATCTGACATCAGTAATAATATGGTGGTGCCCTGTCCTTGTTTAATACAGCTTGATCTTATGGCAGTTCTCTGTTGTACTGTGCTAGCCATTTTTGTCATAGCCTTTTCAGCAATGCCGAAAATCTAGTTAGGATATAATGTTAGAATTTCCTGTTAAAGGGAAAGAAAATTATTTTTTATAAAAATCTTAGTCCAATTTTTCTAATCCATTCTGAACAATCAAGTAATAAATATTTTTTATAAATGCTGTTGTTATTGTGTGCAATCAAGTCAGAACTGGCTCATAGCTGACCCTCCATCAAGTTTTCAAAGGCAGTAAATCTCATGGGAAGAGATTGCCCATCTTTCTCCAGCAAAGCACCTGTTGTTGTTGTTTGAAGCCGTCGACTCATAGACCACTCATAACGACCCTATGAATGAACGGCCGGAGCACTGTTCCTACATAAAGTTTCTGGAGGCAAGCCATTTTGGAAGTGGATGCCGCTCCTGCTTCCAGGCTTGATTTAGTCGGGAAGCTTCAGCCAACACTGTCCACCATGGGTATCCTTTACCACGACTGGCACATCACTGTCACAGTCTTTAGCATCACAGCAAGGAGAACTTCCCAAGACCCTGGGAGGATCCAGCCAGGAACAACATATCCGCTTCCTCTCCCAGCTGCCTTTGGGCTTAAGGCCGCCTCCTGGTTCAAACCCTATGCCCAGGCTGGCTAGCCTCGCTCCCGCTCCCAGGGACAGAGCAAACCTGCATGTCAAACACATGCCTGGAAAAGCAGTTCCCAAAGCTCGCCATGATTCTGGCACTCATACCACCATGCTCCTTCTGGCAAGGAGAACTTCCCAAGACCCAGCAAAGCACCTAGTGGATTTAAATCATGTACCTTTGTATTGACAGCACAATTCTTTACCACTTAACCCACCAGAATTCCCTAATTAATAAATCGTTACTTATTAACCTTTTTCTCTGTTTTATCACTTCCCTCAAAGATGTCTTTCGTTTTTAGGAAGACATGGGCTGCACAGCTGAGGAATTCTCTCAGTTGGCTGCCTCAACATATAAATTTGCAGTCTGAAAGACTTTTGCCCCACTCTCTCTCTTCTTTTTGGACTTCTATCATCCACTCTTTAAATGAAAATTAGAAGTGTTTTTCTTAGACTTTGTACATTTCACATGAAAATATTTTAAAGTTATCATCTATCTAAAAAGCCACATGGACACTCTTTTGAGACAAGTCTTTTCATAGTTTAGTTTAATATACAAGTTACTGTGGGTAGAGGTTCTTAGTGGCTTTAGAAGTCTGACTAATAAGATGGTGCTGATAACCGAAACCAGAAAGTATTTTTAAGAAGGAAACAAAGTCCTGATACTTTTTCTAAGTTCAATAGTAAAAACAGGATTGAGAACTAATTAAATAATAAAAAGGCTGATGACTAATGAGTTAAATGGTTTATAAAGATTTTTGGTGATTCACACAAGTGGTTATAGTGGAATAATTTCTTGATTGAAGTGTGTTTAAGATAGAACAGGAAGAAAAGGGGTAATGAGATATACAATCTATTGCCTGAGGAGAAAATTCAGGTGAGATATAAGATAACTTCAGAAGAATGTAAGTGGATTTAAAAGTGTTGGGATTTTTAAAAATACAAGGTATCAACAGAGGTTTTACTGATAGAATTAGTTTGACAGAAAATGTGAAGTTTATTAGAATAAAGTATTCGACAGTTGAAAGTGAATAGCATTCAACATTCAAGTGAAAATTCTGACTTTTAATAAGAGCAGTGATAGAGCACCATTTAAAAAATATTTTATTAATTTTAATGAACATTTACAGAGATTTTGGATTTTCATTCATTCATTGTTGCATGTGCTTTTTTCTTTACCCCACCCTGCCCCCAGTTCACTTCTCTATTTGAAAAGCAAAAGATAAACTTTGTTGGTATACAATCCCCTCCCGCAACCCAGACCCCGCCACCTCCCCTGGCCCCCAATGCACTCCGCTATGCAACCTTAGTTCTGAATTCCTGTGATTATCATAATATGCTATCATATATCACTTTTAAACTGTTCTCTCCCTTATCTGTTTTAATCCAGTATACATAATCTATCCAGTTTTTCTCAATCTTACCCCACGTCTGATATCAGTCACTTTCTACAACAGTGGCACCATGCAGTATTTGTCCTTTTGTGACTGAGATATTTAACTCAGCATAACCCCCAGGGTTAACCCCTCCAGGGTCACCCATTTTTAATAATATTGCATGAGTTTCTTGTTTTTCAATGCAGCATAGTATTCCATTGTGTGAATATACCACAACTTCTCTATCCATTCATTTGTGGATGGGCACTTAGGTTGTTTCCAACTCCTAGCTATTGTGAACAAAGCCGTGATGAACATGGGTGTGCATACATCTGCTTGGATGTCAGTTATGATTTCTTTAGGCTAAATTCCCATTAGTGGAACAAATGGTCTATTTCCAACTATTTGAGAAAGTGCCAAACAACCTTTCCATAGTGGTTGCACCATTTTACACTCCCACCAACAGTGAATAAGGGTTCCAGTTTCTCCACAACCTTGCCAACATTTGTTGCTGACTATTGTATTAAATTTTGCTATTCTTACTGGGGTAAGATGATATTTCATAATTGTTTTAATTTGCATCTCTCTTAGAGCTAGGGATTTTGAACATTTCTTCATGTGCTTGTTAGCCATCTGAATGTCTTCTTTGGTGAAGTGTTGGTTCATATCCTGTGCCCATTTTTCAATTGGGTTATTTACCTTTATCTTGCTGTGGTTCTCATGTATTTTATAAATTCTAGATATAAGTCCCTTATCTGACATGTCATTACCATATACTTTTTCCCAGTTGGTGGCTTCTCTTTTTCCTCTTTTGGAGAAGTTTTTGGATGTACATAGGGATTTGATTCTTAGAAGATCCCATTCATCTACTTTATCTTCTCCTGGTTGTAGGTTTTTCAGGATACTTGGAAGACTGTTTATGTTGTGGATTAGGACAGGGTTCATCCAAGTTTTTCTTTGATGAAGCTTATAGTCCTTGGTTTTAGTCCTAGGTCCATGATCCACCTCGAGTTGGTTTTTATATATGGAGTGAAGTGTGGATCTTGCTTAAGTCTTCTGCAGAGATTTTTCCAATTTTGCCAAAACCACTTGTTTAAAAGGCTGTAATTTCCCCAGTTAATTGATATTATCTCCTTGTCAAAAAATCAGTTGACCGTAAGTAGATGGGCTGATTTCTGGGTTCTCAATCCTATTCCATTGATTTACATGTCCGTCATTGTACAAGTACCATGCTATCTTAACCACCCCAGCAGTATAGTAGGATTTGAAATCCGGAGAGTGAGATGCCTCCTACCTTTTTTCTATTTTTAAGGAGTATTTTGCTTATCCGGGGATAGATCACCTTTTTAACAGAAGGTACAACAAAGAAGATAGACAATGATATAGTTTAGCTGTAATTTGTTGCTGGGAGGATGATAAAGTTCCATTTTGAATGCTGAATTTTTTTTCTAGGTAGCAATAACAAGTAAAGTCATATGCTATTTGAACAGAAAAGAAAACAATTTAAAAATATTTTTTAAGTATCATTTTAGTCTAGTTGTTGTTGTGGTGTACTGTGAAGTCAGAACCATCCCATAGTCAACACTTTCAGAAAGTTTTCAGTAGTAGTTAATAACAGGGGAGGACATTGCCAATCTTTCTCTCACTGAAGAACTGATGGGTTTGAACTACTTCTTACCAGTAGCCCTGCAAAGTTCCTACTAGTCTAGAGGGACAGTTTTAACAAAAGCCTCCTTGTCAAATTTAAATTCTTTAACTGTTATAGCTTGCCTTCACCCTGTAATCTAGGTAAATGCTCCTTCCTTCTATTAACATCATAAGATCTTCTGACCTTGTATCAAAGAATGAAAAGGAAAAATTTTTGCTGTCTTCAAGATTCAGCCAGAGTGCTCTTTGAAGGCAAAGGTGAAATAACTTCATCTCACATACTTTGGGCATGTTGTTAGGAGAGGCTATTCCTAGGAAAGGGACATATTAGTTGGAAAGGTGGAGGAGAAAGAGAGTAAGACCCTCAACTCGATGGATAGACATCATGACTACAGCGATGGACTCAGTGTATCTGAGATTGTAAGGATGGCACAGGATAGCACAAGGTTTAGACCTGTTGTTTATAGAGTTTCTATGAGTCATATTACACTTGACGACACCTAACAACACCCACAACAAACTTTAAGAGGGCTCTTACTAAATTATTGGAATCACAGATTTCTTGTTTTCCCTTTTTATATGATATGCTGAATTACAGTCCTTTTCCTTGGGATGGTTTCGAGCAGCAAAGCAACATATGTAAATCCAGATATTTACTCTTAACAAACCTTCACTCCACTAAGAGATTTCACATGTCATGCGAACAACTTCTCCAGCATGACCCTCTAGAGAGCAGCCATCTTGAACGGGTGTCTTCTGTGATGACCATGTGGATCTCCTAAAAGCACTCATCTGTAGAGTTAAAAGCCTATGTTGCTGAATTATGTATACTTGTCATCTTGATCATTTGCACATGCTCCCCCACGACCTTGGTGACAGGCATATTGAAAGAACAACTGTGCATGTGCTTAGTTATCATAATCCCTTCCACATGAACCAACTCCAAATGACTCTTCCTTTTACGAATAAATATGATTTTGTTTAGGGTCTATAAAAACATCTCATCTTTATTAGCTCAGACATGTTATAAAAGACCTTGTTCTTCTATGTCTTCCTTTGCAAATTTTTTCCATTAATAAACCTTGTTCTTTGCTTGCATAGAAAATCATGGAGGATTGTTTTGTTATTCATACATTAAAGAAGGAAGAACTTAAGTATAAGGAGTAAGTTGAAGACATTTTCTTAGTGACCATATTTACAGTGTTCCAACTTCATTACAAGTCAGGAGTAAGAGGTTTCCTGATATGTAAAAAGTGTAAAATGTCCTAGAAAAGAAAAGAGGTACTGACTCATGAAATGTCGTCATCTTGTTTGGTAGCCTTGAAGTCCCACGAGTGGCTTATGGTTGTAAATCTAAATGAGTTCAAATCATAGCTGTGTGTTCTTCTATTGCTTTGTTTGTCTGCTCAGCTATGAAAAGAGTGTAACCAAATTTACTTTACCCAAAGGTAGGGTTTTGTCCAGTAAGACAAATAGAAGAACTTCACTAGAGAATCCCCCAAAAATGCATTGTTTTCTGATCCAATGTTAAGATTAGAACCAAGAAAAGGGGCAGAATTTTATGTTTGGAGAACTAAGCTGTCACATCCAAGTGGCCAATATTGACAAGCATAGAATTGGTGCTTTAGGCGCATGAGTGATATCAGAAGTAATGAACACTTTGGGTGCGTGAATGACATCAGAGAACAGGCACCAGAATGAGAACCACTCACTAAACTTTGAACTCTCTGTGGCATCCCATTGGCCAGATTCCAGCCCTGAGGCCCACCCAGAGAATGGGGACATGCATAGAGCTTCACTTCACTAGCACATGGCTTCTATTCCATATTTCCTTTCAAGGAAGGATGCCTGTCCCTTCTGGGATATAACTTTCTGATATATCTATTCTTACTATTTTACCCTCATTTCTGCCTCATCTTTTTCTTCTCGTCCCTGCTCTATAAAGCTTAATCTATACTTTAATGCTCCAAACATTACAGTGTATTATCCCAAGAAACACTAAAATTGCTGTATGCTATAGTACCTTGGTACTTGAACACTTGACTCTCCTCTAATCTCTTCCAGCTGGTATAATCTTATTTTCCTTTGCACACAGGGCATCTAGGGCATTGATTGTATGGTAACACCATAATAGCAGTTATCTGGCAAGCAACAGTTGCAAAAAAAAAAATCTATAAGTACATGAATAAAAAGCAAAGCCTCATACCCACTTGTACCACTTTCTCATGAAACTGGACCAAAAAAATGGGTCCTTGCTGTCAATCACACCAACTATGTCATGAATGGATTCTTATCAGCATGCACTTCATTCACGGATCTGGAAGGTGGTGAGATCTTTTGCCAACACTATCTTAATACTTTTGATGTGGTCAGAGATTTAATACCTTCTACTTGACATCTTATTATCCCATGCTCAAAGTTATAGATTTTTTCACCCAGCAAAGACAATTCACATAATAATAAGAAAAACAGTACTCGGTTTCTATATCTAGATTCAAAACAAAAAATGCTAACTCACATTATTATCTCTCTTCCCAGAGTGAAAGTGTTTCTTATTTAGGGAATAATTCAGCTTTCAAAGAAAAATGGTGTTTGCCATCTCAGCATATCTCTTACTTCCAAACATTAACATTTGCTTAGGAGATGAGTCAAAGGATAGGTTTTAAATGCCCTCTGCATAAAGCTAGTTACAACACCAATGTAAATAACTCCTAGAAATACAAACTGAGTGTAAAACTTCAAACTTCATTTAACCTTACCTTGTACTGGAGTTTAAACATACTTGAATTTTACTAATACTCTCCTTCAACTCATGTAATTTTTAACCTATTTACTGATATCTTGGTGGAACAAGTGATTAAGTACTTGGCTACAAACTAAAAAGTGTTGGAGGTTTGTGTCCATTCAATGTGTCTTAGAAAAAATGTCAGGTAATTTACACCTGAAAAATCAACCATTGAAGACTATGGAGCACAGTTACATTCTGATATACCTGAGGTCACCAATTGACTTGATGGGACATGGTTTGCTTTGATTTTATAAATTATTCAAAATAATACTTTGATTTTATAAACTACATTTTCATTTGCTCAGTTAAAATATTAAAACTGGTTTGGAGGGTTTTTAAAAAATTATTTTTGCAAATTTGTTTATTCTTTTGCAACTGTTCAATTGACAAATAATACTTTGACTTTATAACCTACTCAAAATGATACTATGGACATGTTATAAGAAAGGGCCAACCCTCGGAGAAGGACTTGATGATTGGAAATGTGGAAGGTGAACATGAGAGGAAGACCCTCAAAGATAGATTGGCCAAATAACATTAACAATATGTTTCATTATCTGAGATGCTGATGATGTCACAGGATAGGGCAAGGTTCAGAGCAATTGTTCCCAGGGTTGATATGAGTCCTAGAAGACTGGATGGCACATAACAAAAAATATTGTAAGCACAAAACAAAAAAATTAACAAAAAGAAGAATTTTTCTATTTGAACCTATTAATTTAATGCAAAATTAATATTAATGTTGCTTTCTTGGTTAATAATCTTGCGTAGTACAGTAACTTAAACTCATATGTATTGGAGACTTCCTTACTGAAAACAATTATTGTGCAAGAATCCTATTCCTAGACTCATCATAGCACTCTGGTGTAAATAAGTGAGTCTTATGCCCATTATTTGAATTTTAAAACAATAAATAAAATATTGTAAGATATAGATATTTAAAGTTTTCACAGTTACTTAAACACCATTATAAAAAATTTCCCATAAACAGTCTTCCAAGTATCCTGACCAGGAGCAGATAAAATAGATGAATGGGACTTTCTAAGAATCAAATCCCTATGCACATCCAAAAACTTCTCCAGCAGAGTAAAAAGGGAAACCACAGACTGGGAAAAAGTATTTGGTAATGACATGTCAAAAATGGGACTTATATCTATAATTTATAAAATACTTGAGCACCACAATAGGATAAAGGTAAACAATCCAATTGAAAAGTGGGCAGAGGGTATGAACAGACACTTCACCAAAGACATTCAGATGGCCACATGAAGAAATGTTCAAAATCCTTAGCTCTAAGAGAGATGCAAATCAAAACAATTATGAGATATCATCTCATCTCATTCAGAATAGCAGACTTTAACAGAGCAGGAAACAACAAATGCTGGCAAGGTTGTGGAGAAACTGGAACCCTTATTCACTGTCGGTGGGAATGCAAAATGGTGCAACTACTATGGAAGGCAGTACAGTGCTTTCTCAAAAAGTTGCAAATAGAAATCCCATTTGACCCAGCAATTCTCCTACTAGGAATATTCCCTAAAGAAATCATAACTGTCACCCAGGCAGATATATGCACACCCATGTTTATTGCGGCTTTGTTCACAATAGCAAAGAGTTGGAAATGATCTAAAAGATCATCAACAAATGAATGGATAGAGAAGCTGTGGTATATTCACACAATGGAATAATATGCTGCATTGAAAAACAAGGAATTCATGCAATATTATTCAAAATGCGTGACCCTGGAGGACATTATGCTGAGTGAATATCTCAGTCACAAAAGGACAAATACTACGTAGTGTCACTGTTGTAGAACGGGACTGGCATCAGGGCTGGGGTGACTGAAAAATTGGATCAATTATATATACTGCATTGAAACATATGAGGGAGAGAACAGTTTAAAAGCAATATATGATTGGATATTATGGTTATGACAAGAGTCCAGAATGCGGGTTGCATAGTGGAGTGTACTGGGGGGAGGACGATTGTATACCAGTGAAATAATTTTACTGGGGTGAGGAGTGGGAAGGAATGCAACAGTGAATGAATGGAAATACAAAATCTCTGTAAATGTTCTTTAAAGTTAATAAAAATAAATAAATATTTTCCCATTGCTGTTCCTTGCCCCCATGCTCCAAGTTCAAAGTTGTAACCTGTGGTGAAACCAAGAATTTTGAAAGGGTCTTCAGATTACCTAATCTAAATGTTTTCTATAAAAGAGAAACATAAATCAGCCTTTGAATTAACAAAAAAACTCTGTGATGTCTGATAAAAAGGCATTTAACTCCAGCGTACAGCAGACGTGACTTTCTGATCGGGTTAGACATTTGGATCAGAAATAACAAGACATAAAAATAGTACAAGGTAGGCAATCCTTGCAGGAGTTCTCTCTAGGAAGCCTAGTCTCTGCCTTAGGCAATGCAGAAAAATCTAATTACACACTGATGTCAAATACTCCTGATGCCAAAATGCCAGATCCTGTGAGATTAGTTGGGCTACACCCATCTTCATGGGGTTGGGCCTTGAATTACCACTTTGTGTCTAATTCCCTAAGTATTGGTGGCCATCTCTGAGTCATCATAACTCTCAAAGGACAGAGGGAAACAGAAATGCTTGTTAGACAGCTCCAGAATTTACTCCTTTCAATTGAATTAGTGGAAGAGTTTTGAAAGAAGGTCATTGAATCAGCAGATTGAGCTAAAGCATTCAGTAATGTAAGTTACCATATTCTGGGCTTTGGGACACAACAAACTGAGAGAAATAAAATGTACTTCTAGATGAGGGTTCTGGAGTTCGGAGACTTGAAATAACTTTATAAAGAACTCAAGAAATGATCAGGCTGTAACTTAGGCCTCGAGACAGCACCCAGAATAGTTTTGTTGGTTGTATTTTTAAAATATGTTTTTATTTTATACTGGTTTACTTACAAAGTTCACATACTTTTTTCCCCCACAGTGGATCTTTCCACTTTCCTTTACCCACACCTCCCTCCTTTGAACCCCACCCCCATCCCTCCTTGGATCCTCATACTAGTTCTATAATAATAGTCTTATATAATACTTATGAGACTGAGTTAGTTCACTTAGCATAATGCTCTCCAGTCCCTCTCATGTTAGGTAGTGATTTAAAAATCATTGCTCCTGCCTGCTGCGTAGTATTCTATTGTATGAATGTACCTTAATTCCTCAACCATATCATAGTGATTGGGCATTTGAGCTGTTTCCATGTTCTTGCTATGGTGAATAATGCTGCTATGAACATTGATATCCAAGTCTCTGTGCCTCAGTTCTCATTTTCTCAGCAGAAAAAATTTTTAATGGCATGGAAAAGAGAGTGATGTCAGAAAAAAGCAAGAAAATTCTTTTTAGAATAATTTGATTACTTCAAATCTGCCAATACCACTTATACAAGTGGTTTTAGGGTCCTTTATGTTTTACAGCAAACTCTGAGTTTTGTGGCCCCACCCTTGGCAGATTCACCAGAATTCCAGGGCTGCAGCTAGCTACAAAGTGCGCCTGTTCACAGTGCAACCATTCAAGAAGCTGGGTATGCTTCTCAGGTGAACAAAGCACTCTTTGCCTGGAGTGTGTTGCTTATTTATTTATTTATCATTTATTATGGGTAATAGATGGTCAGCAGAAAGCTTTTCTTCCACCTTCTGAAGAGCAAGTTTGTGCTCTACTTTTCTAGCTGTTTACTGCCTCAACATTGGTTTCTTTCTGTGGTTGCCAGGAGCTGACTAATGCTTCCATTTCTGCTCTTTGCTTTACCTCTGAACTTTTGAGGCTATATTTGCAGTGGTTGTTGGTGTGTAAACCTTGCCTACATTACTGAGTTATTTATGATACCATCTCTTCTCTGAATCCCTCCCTGCATTCCTTCCTCAAGACTCAGATCAATGCAAACCATCTTCTATATCACCAACGTCAGTATTTTACTAAAATACACTCTGAAATTCCATACTCCTTAATGAAGCACTCCAGGTCTTTTAATTAGGCCTATTTTCTGTCACTTATCTTCCAAATTAATAAGATCAAGATCTAATTACACAATACTAAGTGTCATTAAAAATGTCTGCTTGGTTTATATTTTCATAGCTTTTTTTTTACTTATTCCCTCTCTCTGAATAGCATTTGCTCCTTTTCCAGCTGTAAAATCAGCCAATCAAAAATGTTTCTTCTTAAAATTAGATTTTTCTTTTTTTAACTATTCTTGATTAACAAAAATATTGTTGTTGTAATACCTAGAGGCAGAATCAACCCATAGCTGACCCTCCAGCAGGTTTTCAGAGGCAGTTAATCGTACAGAAGGAGATAGCCCATCTTTCTCCAATGAAGCAGGTGATGGATTCAAACGGCTTGCCTTCAGGATTTCAGCCCAGGTTCTTACCACTAGGCCACCAGAGCTGGCTCCTTAATATGTACTTTCTTAAAAGCTTTTATTTAACCTTATCCTTGTGTGTTTGTGCATGCACACGTGTGTTTTCTTTCTGTATTATGAGTTCCTTGGGAATATGAGTGAAAAAATGTTGATTTTGTTGCCCTAAACATCACTTGATAAATCGAACTTACACAATTAACCAAATGTTATAGAGGATAAAACAAATTATTATTGGTATAGATAATAGAAGATATATATTATCTATATGTTATGTGCTTTCCAGTTGACAGAGGCTAATGGCAACCCTACGAAGAGTGGATCCAACCCCTGTCCTAACCTGTACCATCATCACTATCTCCAACACATGAGCACATTGCTACAGTCACTGTGTCAATCCATCTTGTTACGTGTCTTCCCTTCTTTTGCTGATCCTCCACCTTTTCAAACATCATATCCTTCTCCAAGGACTGGTCCCTCCTAACAATGTGCCCAGATTGTGTGAGATGAAATTTCTTCATCCTCGCCTCCAAGAAACACCCTGATTTTGTTCTCTCCAGGATAGACCTGTTTGTTCTCTTCACAGTCCATACAATATTCAGTACTCTTCTCTAATAAAATAACTCAAAGGCATCAATTAATTCTTCTGTCATCCTAATTCCTTATCCAACTTTCATATTCATAGCAAGCAATTAAGAAGCTCATGGCTTGGATCAAGCAAACCTTATTCTTCATACTGGCATTGTTGCTCTTAAGCACTCTGAAGAGCTTCAGGACAGTAGATTTCACCCATACAATGTTCCTTTGGATTTCTTGATTTCTGATTCCAAGGACAGTGATTGAGGACCCAAGTAAGTTGAAATCATTGACAAATTCAAACTTTTCTCCAGCTAATCTGATGTTAATCGTTGGTTCCGTTGGTAGGGATTTTGGCTTTCTTCATGCTGAAATGTAATCCATATTGAAAGCTGTAGTCTTCTTCCAGTCATGCTACCCCATTCATCTTCATAGTGAGTGACTTCTCAGATGAAAAGCATGAACATAATAAGTATGGAGAAAGGAAATAGCTGTGACACATACTTTTTTAAAAAATATGCAGTATTCCCTTGCTCTGTTTGGTCTGGTTATAGGTTTTATGAGAACACAATCAATTGTTCTAGGATTCCCATTCTTCTCAATGTTAGCCATCATTTGTTGTGATCCATATAAATACCTTTACATATTCAATAAAACACAGATAGGCATTTTTTCTGGTGTTCCTTGCTTTATACCAAGATCCATTTGACATCAGCAATTGTATCCCTGGTGCAGAGCTAAGGCCACTCCTAAACCCAACTTGAATTTCTAGCAGTTTTCTGTAAATGTGTTAGTCTAGGCATTTTGATTATTCTTCAGAAAGATTTTACTTACATGTTCTATAAATGCCATTGTTATGTAATTGCCACATTCTTTTGGATCACCTCTTTTGTGAATGGAAATAAATATGGATCTTTTCCAGTTAGTTGGCCAGATAGCTGGCACAACTTGCTGAGCACATTCTAGAGTTGTAGGTGGAGATAGATATAAATATAGAGATAGACATAGAGATATATATCTCAAAGTGTGTGTGTGTGTGTGTGTGTGTGTGAGAAGTTCTGGTGACATAATGTTATAAAGCTGTGCTGCAATCCCAAATGCACATTGTTTGAATCCTCCAGCTGCTCCATAGGAGAAGGATGAGAAATCCCTCTCATGTGATTTACTGACTCCAAAAACCCGCCGAAGTGTCAGCTATGGGTCAGTTCCAACAACAAATATATATATATTCATAGAGAACATATATCAACTTAACTGATGAATGTGGAAATTATTGACAATTATTATCATCACATGCAACCAAAATACTGCTGAGCATCATTCAAAAATGGCTAGAATAGTACATAGAGAATGGCCAGACATTCAGGTTAGATTTACAAGAGGCTCTTGGCACCAGAAATATCATGGCTGGTGTCAGATGGATTCTTGGAACCAGCAGTCAGGAGATCAGGAGACATATTGCACTAGGAAAGTCTGTAGTTAGGGGCTTCTAAAATTATTGAGGGCCAATGATGTCAGTTTGAGGGCTAAAGTGCTGGATTTTGGCCATGATTATTTTTCCAAGTCACTTCCTATGCATTTAAGAGCTGGACAATGAATAAAGATGACAGAAAAATTGATGCTTTTGAACTGTGATGTTGGAGAAGAGTGCTGAAGACACCATGGCCTGGAAAATGCACAAACAAGTACGTCTTGAAGAAGGTGTAGCCAGAGGGCTCCTAAGACACAAAGATGATGAAGCTTCATCTCATAAATGTACTTTGGACATGTTGCAAGGAAGAGCTATTCCTTCAAAAGGGACATCATGCTTGGAAAGGTGAAGGATCAGTGAAAGAGAGGAATCCTCTCAAGTAGGTGATTGTGGACTTGAGTGTATCAGAGATTATGAGGATGGCACAGGATAGGACAGAGCTCAGATTGGCTGTTCATAAGGCCACTATGAGTTGTACTCAACTAGAAGACAGGTAACAACAACAGCAACAGTTAATTCATTCATTTCTCAGCAAATGAAATTTGTTCTAATTTTGTTTCACAAAAAACAGTTCATGAACATCTTGTAAATGCCTTTTTCTTTATATACATGAGAATTTCTCTGGGAGTTATGCCTGGCTAGGGGTGGAATTGTTAGGTCATTTCTGATTTAGTAAATGAGACCAAATAGTTTCCAGGTGAATTTTATAAAATTTCAGATTTGAAATAATAATGTCTTTATATAGTCTTGTCAACATTAATATTTATTTTATGTTTTTAGTCTATCTCAATATTATAAAAATGTAAGTATGCCATTTTCATTATCCTAATCTTCAAATTTAGAAAAATATACGCCAATTGTATGCATTTTCTTATCCATCAATTGCTTAGATGTATTAATTTATTTCTGCTCCCCCCTTAAATTGCTGTTTGGCCTTTTTTAACATTGATTTATAGAAGTTCATTTTCTATTATAGTACTTCTACATTGTCTGTTTTTTAATGTTGTAAACATAGTCTGTACATTTTACATTATTTTGTGTTGCTTAAAATGTAGAATTAATATTTTTAAATGTTGCTATTGTTACGTGCTGTCAAGTCACCTGTGACTCATAGCAACTCTATGTAAAAAAGCCCTAAACCCTGCTCTATCCCTTACCAATCTTATTGTCTCTGACTATCCCCATTACCCAAGTGACTGAATCAATCCATCTCATCGACAGTCTTCCTCTCCTGTGCTGTCCCTCCACAGTCCCAAGCATGATGTCCCTCTCCAAGGATTGATCCCACCTTGCAATGTATCCAAAGTATGTCAGATGAAGCTTCAGAATCCTTGCCTCCAAGGAGCAGTCTGGCTTCACCCTCTCCAGGATGAAATTATTTGCTCTCCTAGAAGTTCAAAATTGGGAAGGGTGTGCGCCAGGGATGTGTCCTATCTCCATACCTTTTCAACCTGTATGCAGAGCAGATTATCCGAGAGGCTGGGCTCTATGAGAAGTGTGGCATCAGCATTGGTGGAAGATCTATCAACAATCTGCGTTATGCAGATGACACAACTTTGCTCGCTGAAACTGAGGAGGACCTAGTGCACTTACTGCAGAGGGTCAAGGACTGCAGCCTTCAGTATGGACTGAGGCTCAATGTCAAGAAGACAAAGATTCTCACCACTGGACCAATTGGTAGCATCAGGATGGATGGCGAAGAGATTGAGATTGTTCACAGCTTCAGTTTGCTCGGCTCCACAGTCAACACTCTTGGCACCAGCAGCCAGGAAATCAAAAAACATATTGCGATGGGAAAGTCTGCTGTTAGGGACCTCTCTAAAGTACTCAAAAGCAACGGTGTCTCTCTGGAGACTAAGGTGCGCCTGATACAGGCCATGGTCTTTGCAATCACTTGTTATGCATCAGAGAGTTGGACAATGACTAGGGAGGATAGAAGGAGGCAAAGATTCTGGGGCTTCGTCTGACATACTTTGGACATGTTGCAAGGAGAGACAGGTCTTTGGAGAGGGACATCATGCTGGGTAGAGTAGAGGGCCAGTGCAGGAGGGGAAGACCCTCTATGAGGTGGATTGATTCAGTGACTGGAGTAATCGGGATGAGTGTGTCAGAGGCAATGCGATTGGCACAGGATAGAGCAGGGTTTCAGGCTGTTGTACATAGGGTCGCTATGAGTCGCAAATGACTCGACGGCACATAACAACAACAACAGAAGTCCATGGTATATTCAATACTCTTTTCTAGCACCAACGCTCGCAGGCATCAACTCTTCTTCTGTCGTCCCTAGTCAATATCCAGATCTCTGATACACAGCAAGTAATTGCAAAGACCATGGCCTGGATCAGGTGCCCCTTAGTCTCCAGACTGACATCGTTGCTGTTCAGAAGTCTCTGACAGCAGACTTTCCCAATGCAATACATCTTTTAATTTCATGGCTGCTAGTACTAAGAGTGTTGATTGTAGAGCCAAGCAAATGGAATGAAGCTGTTGACAATCTCAATCAATATCATTAAATTATCAATCTTTACCTTTTAATATCCATCACTTTGTAGCTTGCTTAGAAAATCATTCTTTAATCATCAAGTTTAAATTTAATATTTCATACTTATGTATTCAGTCTGGATCTTATATTTTAGAAAATGTGATGTTCAGATTTCCTTTTCCACTTGCCATCAGACTTTATTCATATTTTCTGGCTGAAGTTTCCAGTCAGTTCCAACCCATAGCAACTCACCACCAGGTTCTGAGGTTGCAGATCTGAAAATAAGCCTACCTATGTTTCTTCCATGGAAATACTTGTGGACTTGAACAGTAAGGGAAGCAGGCTTTGGGGGCAGTAGCACTTATCACTATTGATTTTGCCGCCAGAATTCTATGTGATTATTTAATCCATTGTATTCTTATCTTTTCTATTGAACATCAAGTTTTCACTTGTGCTATGACTTGCTTAGCTTGCAGGATATACTATTACTTTGTCTATTCCTATGCTAGTTCAACTATTTTAATTCCCAGAGCATTGTACATTTTGTGGATGGCTTTTTAAGAAAATTTTACTATTTTAGACTTTTGGCTCTTTCATATGCTTTTAAAATCAGTTTGCCAGGTTCTGTTATTAATTTCATGGAAATTTTGATTGCAATTTTATTGAACACATACATTGTTACAGATCAATGTTTCGCCAGCAAATTTGCTGAAAGTCTTAATAATTCTAATGTATTACAGATTTTCTGAGTGGAAAATCATAGATTTGGAAATATTGGCTTTTTCCTCTCATTAATCCTTAAACTTTTTTCTTAACTACCTTCTCCTTGTTTTATTACAATATCTAGGATCTCCACTATCATATTAGCTGATAAATGATATGCACATTCATCTTACTCCTTGACTTCAGAGGAGAATGTTACCTGTCTTTCTCTCATGTCTTGTATTTATACTGCCAGAGAGGTGCTTCCTTTGGGTTAACAGTGTAACTCCCTGTGAACTCCACCACCAGAGCTCTCTCATAAACATATTTGCTGTAGAATTCTAGTTGTTTTCTGTAGTTCTTTATGATATTTTTTTCTTATTTTATTTTTAAAAATTTTACTTACTTTTGTTGTTGTTGTTAGGTTCTATTGAGTCAACTGAAATTCATGGCAACCTTATGAACAACAGGTCAAAGCCTTCCTCTATCAACAGCCATTCGCTTGATATAGCTATGTTTACCCATTGTTGTAATCACTGCGTCAATGTATTTCCTTGAGAGTATTTCTCTTTTTTGCAGACCCTCTACATTTCTAAGCATGACATCTTTTTCCAAAGACTGATGCCTACTGATAACATGGCCAAAAGATATGTTGTTGTTGTTGTTGTTATGTGCCATCGAGTGGCCTGCGACTCATAGCGACCCTATGTACAACAGCCCTCAA
>NW_006399949.1:3010691-3013483 GCF_000299155.1 Elephantulus edwardii
GATTTAGATCCTCCCAGAAGAACTGTGGGCGAGCGCTAACATTACTGGTAAGTATATTCGTTTTCTCCTGAACACAAGAGCCTACTATCTGCTCCTAAAAGCCTTCTGAGGTTCTAACTCTTCTCGTTATTTCTTAGTTGTTGGAATTGATGGAAAACCTCATAAGTTCCTTACTTCACCTCTGACTTGCATGCGGACTTCTGAGTTGTAAAACAACCCAGTGGTAGATGGAATTTGCTCCAGGACTTGAGAACAATAAATGACATAGTTGAACCTCTACATCTTGTGATTCCTAACCTTTATATTATAATACACAAAGTGCTAGTCAATAGGCCTTTTATTATGAGAACTACCTTCCCTTTGTAACTTGATTGGTGCCACTATTAGAGCCTCTACTTGGAATATTACTGCTTTTCCATTTTTGACTCATGTACTTTTAACTTGTTAGTTAAATTTGTGTCTTCTAGGCTGCAACACTTCCATGTTACATCTTCAAGGATATGAACATGTACGGCTAAACACAATTGATAACAGTGCATCTAAATTCCAAAATCAATCTCCATAGGAGTCTATGTGTTTCCTACTGCCAAAGGGGCCCTTTAGAGCAGTGAGAGAAGATCTTCACCCTGAAACCCACAGCATCCCTTTCCAACAGGAAGTAGCTAAGAGAATACGCCATCCCCCTTTCCTTATGAATCAGGGCGAAGTGTCTCTCAAGGAGGAGTGATAGGGAATGGCAAAAGACACACTGGCAAAGGGGATTAATCAGAACTGGCTTTGACAAGCACTGTGGCAATTGGACAATTAAAACAGACTTTCAAGGGGGGAAAAAGAAGAACGAACCCGGGAGGAGGGTAGAGGAAATAGTGCAACAATGAATGAATGAAAACCCCAGATCTCTGTAAATGTTCATTAAAATTAATAAAATTTAATAAAAAAATAAAAATTAAAAAAAAACAGATTGCTCTTTAAGGGCAAAGATGATCAACTTCATCTCATATATTTTCAGCTTGTTATTAAGAGGGGCTAGCTCTTGGACAGAGACATCATATTTAGAAATGTGGAGGATCTGTGAAAAAGAGGGAGATTCTTCATGAAAAGGGTTAGAATAGTGACTGTATCAATGGACTCATATGTATCAGAAATGGTGTGTTGTTTATTATTGTCGTTGTTGAGTCAAGCATGACTCACAGTAACTATATAAACAAAAGACCTAATGCCTTTCTATAACTGTCATCATTTCTCCAAGTTCATAGAGTTTCCAGAGGCATGTGGTTTGGAAGTTGATTCCACTCCTGCTTCCAAACCTGTTTTACACCTGTGAGCTCCACCAAACACTTTACACATTGGGAAACCCTTATGATATTTGATACCCTAATGACACAAGGTTCAGTGTCACAGCAAACCCAGGTTACCTCATACAGTGCATTGACAAAGAGTTATATAGAAAGTGGAGAATGTTCCTTCAGATATAACAGCATTAGTTTCATTTAGCAGTCATTAAATGTCATCAAGTCCAATACGACTGAAAATAAGCTTTGCACAAAAGACCTGATCTCTGTTCTATAACTAACATTATTTCTGTACATTTATAGAGTTTAGAGAATTTTTGGAGTTTCCAAAGTCATCTAGGTTAGGAAGTGGATGCCACTCTTGCTTGCCAGCGTAAATCAATCTGGAAGCTCATCCAAGCATTGTACATAATGGGTAACCATTATGGTATTTGACAAGACTATGGAACAGTGTTCAACATCACAGCAACTCCAAGTTATTCAGTATAGTAAATAGACAAATGATTGTTGTGCCATTTAAAGAATATTCATTCTACAATTAATACATTTGGCCCAAGGACCCTGTGATATTTTAAAGCCATAACTTGTAGCAGGACTCCATCCTTGGTCAAAGGGGCACCTGCTTTTGAGGGGAAAGAACAGTAACACACATCAAACATCCTTGGTCAAGGGGCACCTGCTTTTGAGGGGAAAGAACAGTAACACACATCAAACATGACCCAAAAAAACTTCCCTTACATGACCACCATCAAGATGCTAGCTTGTTGTTCATAGAGTTGGTATAAGTAATAGTCCACTCTATGGCATTTAATAATCATATCTATTATCAACTGTTAAGAGTTCTGTGTCAGTTCTGCATGCTTGTAAGTTATTATTACTATGGATTAAACAAAGAGTGGTAACCAGTGGAATATGCTGCCTCCGCTCTAAGGGTGAAATACTGGTCTCATGTTTCAGGTGGGTCATATTTCAGAACTCTCAAATATAATCATTTCAGGTTTAAATTACTTTGTTTTGGTCATTTTTTCATAATGTGATAGTTTCCCATTAAACCAAATGAAAGCATGCTAAGTTACTGAGTGTTGTGATGTTTTGTCACTTTTATAAGTTTTGTATGGTACCCATATGTACCACTGGACTCTGGAGAATGAGTGAGGGAAATAACCATTTTATCTTACCATCTATCTTTTCTTTGCATAAAACTTTAGAAAACATGAGGTAACACACAAAGGCACCCTTCACTGCCTGCACATAATTATTCAGCACAGAAGCATGGGGGGTAAAAAATGTAAGTGGTCATTTGTACTGCTGTCATATTGTGTATCAAGACATATGCTTACCCTCTATTTTGTCTACAAATAACTTGTTGGTTTTAATATTATCTATACCAAAGCCTGAATATTTCTAGTAACACAAAGTAAACTGTAAATATGACTTACAAACTTTACCTTACTGTAAAAAGCCCAAAGGCCAAAAGTTTCATGTAATCTAACTTCTTTT
>NW_006399949.1:3013583-3019130 GCF_000299155.1 Elephantulus edwardii
CACACCATACACACAAAAACCAACTCAAAGTGAATCAAGGACCTAGAACTAAAGCCAAGGACTATAAACTTCATTAGAAAGAAGATTGGAAGAACCCTAGAAGCCCCAATCCACAACATGAACAGTCTTCCAAGCATTCTGAAAAACCTACAACTAAAGAGAGGATAAAATAGATGAATGGGACCTTTTAAGAATCAAATCCCTATATGTATTCAAAAACTTCTCTATCAGGGTGAAAAGGGAAGCCACAGACTGGGAAAATATATTGGGTAATGATATGCCATACAAGGGACTTATAGCTAGAATTCATAAAATATTTGAGCACCACAACAAGAAAGGTAAACAACCCAATTGCAAAATGGGCAAAGGACATAAACAGACACTTCACCAAAGAAGGCATTCAGATGGCAAACAAATACATGAAGAAATGTTCAAAATCCTTAGCTCTAAGAAAGATGCAAATCAAAACAACTATGATATATAATCTCACCTCAGTAAGAATAGCAAAATTCAACAGAGCAGCAAACAACAAATGCTGGCGAGGTTGTGGAGAAACTGGAACCCTTATTCACTGTTGATGGGAGTATAAAATGGTACAACCACTATGGAAAGAAGTAAGGTGTTTTCTCAAAAAGTTGCAAATAGAAATAGCGTTTGATCCAGCAATTCTGTTACTGGGATTTACCGTGAAGAAACCAGAACTGCCACCCTAGCAGATATATGCACACTCATATTTATTGCAGCTTTGTTTACAATAGCAAAGAGTTGGCAAGTTCCCATCAACAAATGGGCTAGAGAAGCTGTCGTATAGTCACACTATGGGAATATTATGCAGCACTGAAAAACAAAAAAACTCCTGAAATATGATACAAAATGGGGACCACAAAGAACATTATACTGAGTAAAATAGCTCTGTCACAAAAATACAAATACAGCATAGGATGGACATTGGGGTTGGGGAAAACTAAGAAAAGAGTGGATAAATAATGTACATGGCATTGAAACAGATGAAAGAGAGAACTGTAGGTATTATTGGCATGAAAGGAGACCAGAATAAGAACTGCATTGGAAAGGGGGGTGCTGGATAATAATGAAAGAACTTTTTTTCAAAGAAAAAAGTTAACTGTGGGGTAGGGGGACAGGGAGGAAAATGTGCAACAATGAATGAAATAAACTTTCAGTAAAATCTCAATTAAAAAAAAAAAGAATTGCAACTCTGGGCTTGAATTTGTTCTTCTGTTCCTTCTGCTTAAGAAATGTCAAGCAAGTCTGTCCCTTTTGATTTTCCAACTCCAGCTCCTTGCACGTTTCATTATAATACTTTGCTTTGTCTTCCCGTGTTGCCTTTTGAAATCTTCTGTTCAGCTCCTTCTGATTTCTTCTCTTTGCTTTAATAAAACATCTTAGGTTAGTTGATTTTTTTTTTATTTTGTTACTTTTATTCTTCATCTTTGTGGATATTAGATTACTATATAAATTGTGCTTACAACTCAAAGGCAGATAGTTTTACTGTTCAGATGCTCTGCAAGAAAAAATGGCCAATCTCCTCTTATGTAGTTTATAGCCTCTGAGAAGCTGCTATAGATTCAGCTATTCATTGGTTCTAATTACACAGCGATGAGCTGAGTTTATATCTTCCTCATAGATGTTTTGAGATTTTTTTTTATTGACTTTGTCTAGTTCTTGAGTTGTACATTTAACTCATTTGGAAATGTTTCTGATATATTAAAAAATAAATCAATAGAAAGTCTATATATGTATTCTGTTCCTTTTTTAGCATCATTCTGTGGTTTTGAAATTTTTATTGTCTTCTGAAACCTGTGGGTGTTTTTTTTTTACACCATTTCCACTGTGATACACTATTTTTTTAAGAAGGATGTTTTTGCATTTCCTTTGTATTTAAATACCATATTTGTTTTTCATCTTTAGCAATTTTTTCAGATTAGCTGTAATTTCTTTTCCTCCCTTCCTTCCTTCATTCCTTCCTTTCTTTTCTCTGTATTTTTATTTTAACTATCTTTACAATTAGCCTCTTACATATTGTCTTCTCTGGATCCTGGCAACATCATGTATTAACATCTAGTATGCTTCCTGAAATTAGCAAGTAATTAGAACTAGTTCAATAGTAAATAGTTATTGTTTAGTAATGAAATATATGAATTAATGAGGTAATTTCAAATAAATATGACAAATATTTTGTATGCTTATTGCCTTATATCCCCCTTTTACTCTACAGGGTTCTCTTATTTGTTGTTGTTAGGTGTTCTTGAGTTGAGTACAATTCATAGTGACCCTATGAACAACACATCTGAATCCTGTCCCATTCTGTGCCAGCCTCACCATCTCTGACACACTTGAGTCCATTGGGGCAGTCATTGTGTCAAACCATCTCATTGGGGTCTTGTCCCTTGCTCAATCTCCACCTTTCCTAGTATGATATCCCTTTCCAAGGAATAATAGCTTATCCCAGCAACATGAAAGTAAAACCTTTGCCATTCTTGTCTCCAAAAAACATGCTGGCTGCAATTTCTTGTTCCATCCAAAACTTTCCTTAGACCCTTTATGTCCAAAACATCCCTGGTGGTGTAATGCACAGATTTTTACTTATTAACCAAATCATTGGCAGGCCTAACTTTAGAAGAAAGATGAAAAGTCTCTTTCTCTAAAGATTAACAGCCTCAAAATACAGATACAGTGCTCCTATGAGCTAGAATCCTAGAATCAACTCAACAGTAGTAGGTTTATTAGTGTTGTTAGGTGCCATTGACTCTACTATGACTCAGTGACCCCACAAACAACAGATGAATCCAATACCAAAAGTCTAATACACTCATTCCCATTGCTGTAGTCACTGTGTTGACTCATCATATTGAGAGTCTTCTTCTCTTTCTCTGACTTTCCACCTTTCCCAGCATGTTGTCTTTTCCCAAAGACTAGATATCAACAACCTGTGTTATACAGATGACACAACTCTGCTTGCTGAAAGTGAGGAGGACCTAAAGAGAGTGCTGAAGAAGATCAAAGACTGCAGCCTTCAATATGGATTGAAGCTCAACATCAAGAAACAAAGATTCTCACCACTGGGCCAACTGGCAACATCATGATGGATGGTGAGTAGACTGAGATTGTTAACAGCTTTAGTTTGCTTGCCTCCTCAATCAACAGCTGTGGTATCAGCAGCAAGAAAATCAAGAGGCAAGAGATGAATTGCACTGGGAAAGTCGACTGTCAGTGACCTCTCCAGAGTACTGAAGATCAATGACATCAGTCTAGAGACTAAGTTGTGCCTGATTCAGGCCATTGTTTTCACAACTGCTTGTTATGCATCAGAGTGCTAAACAATGACTAGGGATGATAGAAAGAGATTGATGCCTTTGAACTATTGTATTGAAGAAGAATTTTGTATATACCATGGGCTTCCAGGAGAACAAACAGGTTATTACTAGAGAGGGTGAAGCCAGCCTGATCCTTGGAAGCAAGGATTCTGAGGCTTCGTCTGACATACTTTTGACATGGGCACCCATCCTTGGAGAGTGTGGAGGGATGGAGAAAGAGAGGGAGACCATCAATGAGACGCATTGATACAATGACAGGGGTAATGAGAGTAGGTGTGTCAGAGACAGTAAAGTTGGCAAAGAATAGAGCAAGTTTCAGGGATGTTAAGTCACTATGAGTTGCCAGGAACTCAATGGCACATAACACAACAATAGTCTTTAATATAAGATCTCTGGTGGCTTAATGGTAAGGAATTGTGCTGTCAACGCAAAGGAACATGGTTTGCAAAGTAAAGAAAGGCAATCTCCTCACATGCAATTTACTATGAAAACCTGCTGAAGAGTCACCTAAGGGTTGGTTTTGACTCAACAGTACACAACAATAATATCTTCTGACAACCTGCCTTAAGCATATGAAATGAAATTTCACTATGTTTGTGTCTAAGCAGCACCCTCGTTGAATTTCCTCCAAGTCAGATTTGTTTGTACTTTTGGGAGTCCAAGATGTATTTTCCAACATCCAAATCAAGGTATTGATTCTTTTGTCATCCTCATTCATTGTCCAGCTTACAGATGCACAGGAAACATTCAGCAATGCTGTAACTTGGATCATGAAGCTCTGGTAGCCTAGTGGTAAGTAGCTGTGCTACAATCCCAAATGCATACAGTTTGAATCAGTAACACCTGGCTGGAGGAAGATAGACAATCTCCTTTTATGTGATTTGTTGTTGTTGTTATGTGCCATAGAGTTGCCCATAACTCACCACCACCCTGTGTACAGCAGCTCTGAACCCTGCTCTCTCCTGAGTCAGTCTTACTAAATCTAACACATCTAACCCCATTACTACAGTTATCATGTGAATCCATCTTATCTGGTATCTTCCTCTCTTGCACTGTCCCTCCATCCTTATAAACATAAAGTCCTTCTCTAAGCACTGGTCGTTCCTGGCCACATGACCAAAGTATGTGAGATGGAACTTCAAAATCCCAGCCTCCAAGGAGAAATTTGGTTTCACTATCTCCTAGATAGACCTGTTTGTTATCTTGGTGATCCATGGTATGTTCACTATTCTCTCCAGCACCACAACACAAAGACATCAATTCTTCTTCTGCCATCTTTAATCATTGTTCAGCTTTCTGATGCATAACAAGTAATTGTGAAAACCGTTGGCTGGATCAGACGCACATTAGTCTCTAGATTGACATTGTTACGTCTCAGTACTCTTCCACAGGGCATACATACTTGCACCACCCACAGTCATTGATCCTTTAGAGAGAAGACATACACCCTATGAAGATCATCCACATACCAGCTAATGTCAGGGTTATCAGTAAGGAGGAAATCACAACACCCAAGATTGTTGTTGGGATTAGTAAAAAGAGTTTGGGAATGTAGGGTACATGTCTGACCTCATTTTAATTGGTGTTATGCTGTGGGTATTATTGATATTCACAGCACATCCCCCTTGTGGAGTTATTAAAGGTCAGACTTGGCCAGCCCATACTGCCTACCCTCTTTTTACAAGATGACACATCCTTACTTGCTGCAAGTGAGGATTACTTAAAGAACTTGCTGGAAAATATCAAGGATTACAATCTTCAATATGGATCACATCTCAATATAATGAAAACAAAGTTATTACCACTGGACCAGTAGGTGAAATGATGATAGATGGAGAAAAGATTGAAGTTGTCAATGATTTAATCTTATTTTTATCCACAATCAATATTCTTGGTACCAGAAGTCAAGAAATCAAAAGACACGTTGCATTGGGATAATCACTTATCAAAGACTTCGCCAAATTACTAAAAATCACTGATATCAGTTTAAAGACTAAGGTGCAACTGATCTAATATATGGTCCTTTCAACTACATTCTACGAAAGTTGGAAAGTGAATAACAATTACAGAAGAAGAATCTATGTCTTTGTATTATAGTGTAGGAAAAGAACACTGAAAAGTCCCATGGACTGCCAAAAGAATAAACAAATATGTCTTGAATATACCCCGAAGAGACCATAACTCCCCGAAGAGACCATAACTGACATCCAAG
>NW_006399949.1:3019230-3025888 GCF_000299155.1 Elephantulus edwardii
GAATTTTGAACATTTCTTCATGTGTTTGTTAGCCATCTGAATGTCTTTTTTGTGAAGTGTCTGTTCATATCCTGTGCCCATTTTTCAATTGAATTGTTTACCTGTGGTGCTCAAGTATTTTATAAATTCTAGATATAAGTCCCTTGTCTGATATGTCATTACCAAATACTTTTTCCCAGTCTGTGGCATCTGATTTCTAACATGTGCCACATCAGAGAACTACCTTTCACCACATTACTACAGCAGCAGAATACTTCCTTTGGTTTTACACTGTTATGTAAGTCTTTGCCTTAACACCAGCATGTATTTTAAGTGGCACTAAAGCATGAAACAAACCCCAGAGCTGGAAAATGTAACTGGTAATTACATGTATCAATGGTCATTATAGGAGCTGCCCAAAGGAATTTGCTTGTTTAGGTAGCAGTAAGGTAAAATTGGAAGCACCATGATAGATGCACAAGAAATTGTTGTTAACATTTACAGCTTGCTCAGCTGCACAATCAACATTCTTTTTAAAAATAATTTTATTATTATTAATTTTAATGAAAGTTTACAGAGTCTTAGAGTTTCTATTCATTCATTACAATCAACACTTTTGGCAAGAGCAGTCAGGAATTCAAGAGTCAAATTGAACTAGAAAGTCTGCTGTCAGGGACCTCTCAGAGTACTGTTAAGCAATGATGTCAGTCTAGAGACTAAGGCGCACCTAATTCAGGCCATGGTCTTCATAGTTCCTTGCTATGCATAGACTTGCAGAGTACTAAACAATAACTAAGGATTACAGAAGAATCAATGTCTTTGAGTTGTGGTACTGGAGAAGAGCCTTAAACATACCATGGACCACTAAGAAAATAAATCTTTGCTGGAGAGAGTGAAATTAAATTTTTTCTGGGAGGCTAGGATTTTGAAGCTCCATCTCACATGCTTAGGGTATGTGGCCAGGAGAGACCGAACCTTGGAGAAGGACATCATGCTTGGAAGGGTGGAGGTACAGTGCAGAAGAGGAAGACCTTCAATGAGACAGATTGACCTAGTAACTGGGGACAAAGGGGGTTGTTGTGTTGGAATCAGTGATGGCTTAGGACAGGACAGGGTTCAGAGCTGCTGTACATAGGATTACTCTGAGTTGCAGGTGACTCAGCAGCACATAACAACAAGAAGAAGATAAAATTGATTACTCCTGACATCTTTCTCCTCATTGTTGACTCTGTATTATGTCTCTGTATTATTATGGACTCATGGCCCATAAGTAATAACTTTGTGGCTTCAATACCATCACATTCTTCCTTCCTGAGACTAACAAGCCTCTGAAGTAGGTCTTCTTTGACCACAACAAATTCTAGTTTCCTTTATCTGACTTCTTGGCACAGGAACAGAAATATTTTTCCTTCATATTTTATGCTACTAATTCTTCATTCCCCGCTGTCTTTGGGCACTGTCTGTAAACCCTAGAATTCTACCTTTGTTAAAGTGTGAGATCAGAGCATCACAGTTCTTTCAAGACTGGCTCTTGTTTTCTGATCTGATTTGTTGTTCATAGGGTCGCTATGAGTTCTAGTTGACCAGGCAGAACTTAACAACAAGCATGACCGCATGGGGTCACATTTGTTCAGATGCTTCCCCTAGTCCCCCTTCTGTAGTCTGAACACAGCTTACTCTCCCCCACCAAGAACACTAGGAAACACCTGTCTAAATTCTGCCAAGCCTCGGTTCTGTCTGAACAAGTTTTCAGTTACTCTCCCACATCTGTATTTCTCTGATGCTTCCCACAACCTTTCCTGACCATAATGTGGCACACCCACACCGATTAGCTGATTCACCATCTTTTCAGTGTCTGTTCTTTGAGGCCTCTGGGCTATGGCCCAGGAACAACAAGATCCCCTCTGGTGCCTCCACCCACACCTAGTCATCAGCCGCAGCCGTGGCACCTGGTGTCTACAAACTACACTGATTCTAGACAGGCCCATGTGCTGGCAACTTTAAATCCGTATGCTTTCCAGAGGTGTAGGCTTTTTGCACCTGGATAAAAAAATGTGGGTGTAATACACACTTTCTGATTCATCCTCAACCAGCCACTCCCTAGGGACAATAAATATTTCTACACGTTTCCAGTTACTTACCCCCTCATTCCCTTCTCCACAATATCCCAAGAACCAGAATGGAATCTGGAAGACAACTCCCTGACCAATCAACTAAGAAATGTATGTTTCTGCACATTCTAAAGAAAGATTATTTAACAAAGTATAAAAATTATTGAACAATATTATTATCACATACATGCTGAAAACGTACATTTAAAAAATTACTGGAGCAATACATTGCCAGAGAACCGCCAAAATCCAAGACAGATTCTCCAGAGGCTATGGGAAAAGATGAATCTTTATTAATGTCAAACAGTTGTAGATCAACAACAATATAGAGTAGAAAATTGTTTACTTATTTTACTGAAATAACAAAAACATTCTATTTTGTGGATCAGAAGAAATTGAGGGCAGACAACATTGAGAAGAATAAAAACTACAAAACAACTAATTTATCTCACTCAGAACCAAAGGGCATCTTTTTAAACAGATTAAGTGAAGACTGCTTGGTTTACAAGCAGAAAAGGTAGTGACAAAGTTGTGTCCTATTATCATTGTTATTCAGTCTACATTTTGAGCAAAAAAAAAAAAATCCAAGAAACTGGATTATATGAAGAAAAATGTGGCATAAGGCTAGGAGCAAGACTCATTAACAGCTGAAAATCCACAGATTATACTATCTTGCTCGCTAAAAACGAAGATGACTTGAAACACTGGCTGATAAAGGTCCAAGAGAATAGAAGTAGTATAAATTTTTTGTTTTGTTTTGTTTTTAAGAAAAAGTGGCACCTGATCCAAGCCATGGTCTAACCTCATACATGTGCAAAAGTTGGACAATGTTTAAGGAAGACTGCAGGAGAATTGGTAACTTTGCATTATTTATGATTCTGGCAACAATGTTGAATATACCATGGGCTTCCAGAAGAACTAACAAATCTATCTTCGAAGAAGTCAGAATGTTCTTAAAAGTAAGGATAGCGAAACATGTTATCAGGAAAAGACAGTACTGTAGAAATATACCATTCTGTACAAAGTAAAGGCAAAGTGAAAAGAAAGAAACAATGAGATGAACTGACAAGGACTAACAATGAGCTCTGACAATGCGAGGTTGGTATAAGACCGGGCAGTGCATTTTGTTACACTTAAGAGTCATACGACTTGTAATTGACTAAACAGCGTATAACAAAACAACAAAAAAGGTGTTCAATTCTTATTTTACTAACTGAATTTTTTAGAGGTTATTTTGCTAGAGTTGAATAATACAAAAAGGTTCCACAAAGTATATGACCAGGCTTATAGCAAAACTTTCTCAGCATTTTTTTTAACTTGGGCTATGGGGAGGAATACATGGAAAATATGAGAGCGGAGTTAATTTTATTTTTACATGTCTCAGAAAATGTTCAACTATGATGGAAAACAGAACAATCTGATTTAAAGAGCTAAACCTCTTCACTATTATTTTCTCTTAACAATTATTGACATTTTTTAGCAGCTAGCTTTTTATACTGCAGACAGTATCCACTTGAAAAATAGCCAAATCATTTTTGAATGTCAAGGAAATAAATTCTCTTTGTTGATTACCTTTCAGTTCTTTTCAACCTCATATTGTTTTTCAAAGAATAAATACAGTACAGACACATATTTATAAATAAAAAAATCATTCTCCTATATATAAATCCACATTTATTGCAGTCTTTTCCCCATATTCATTAAAATTACAAGATAATTGCAACTACAGATATTCCTAATTTTATTCAAGTATTAATATTCACTAGTTTCCTCATTTCATTTCACTCAGTAGACATGAATTATAAATTTCTAGTTTTTTTCTCTTTGCAGCCAAAGCACAATAATCAGCTAGAATAACCCAAAAGCATTGAGAATCTTCTGACCAACATTCCTGAAGAATACTCTTTCAATGTATTACCAACATTGAATGATTAGAAAGCTATATTACCCTGGAGGACACTATGTTGAGTGAAATATCTCAGTCACAAAAAGACAAATACTGCATAGTGCCACTGTTGTAGAATGGTACTGACATCAGGATTGGGGTAAGACTGAGAAAAATTGGATAAATGACGTATACTGCATTGAAATAGATGAGGGAAAGAACAGTTTAAAAGCAATATATGATTTGGTATTATGGTTATGACAAGAGCCCAGAATGAAGGTTGCATAGTGGAGTGTATTTGGGGCGGGGGGTGGGGTTAGGGGATTATATACCAATAAAAGAAATTTTCTTTTATATTTGAAAGAGAGGAGCGATCTGCGGGGGAGGGGTGGACAGGGAGAAAAGTGCAACAATGAATGAACAAAAATCCAAAATCTCTGTAAACATTCATTAAATTAATTGAAAAAAAATGGTTATTACAGAAATTTGTCAAAATGTAAACGTTTAAATAGATTAAAAAATTGTTTTACGTCCTCAGAATGTCTATGAGGATGGTGAAGGGCCTGGAAGGGTTTCATTCTGTTGTATATATGGGATTACTTTGACTTGGAGGGTTTTTTCCTTTATTTAATAATTTTTTTTAACAAAGAAAACTATTTTCTTTCCTTTCTTAACATAAATGAAATACCCAACAGAATTTATGCTGTATTAGTCTGTTTTAGTTACAAATTCGTATGGCTTCAATAGAAAAATATTGGTCCTGTCAAGTGTAAACTGTGCATGTTTCTGTGCTCTTTGAGAGGCTCCAGAAATTTGTTTGCTATTCAGGCTTCATTCATGAGCTCAACTCGGTCAGCAAGGTCAAACAACTACTCCCACCATTAAGCAAGCTGAACTATTCTTGTTGTTGTTATGTGCCATCAAGTCTCTTGTGACTCATAGCGACCCTATGTACAAGAGCTCTATACGCCATTCTATCCTGTGCCAACCTAGCCATCTCAAACGCAGTCATTCCCACCTCTTCAGTCACAGAATCAATCCATCTCATCAAAGGTCTTCCTCTCCTTTGCCACCCCTCCACTCTGCCAAACATGATGTCCCTTTCCAAGGACCAGAGGCAACATGTCCAAAGTATGTCAGACGAAGCTGCAGAATCCTTGACTCGAAGGAGCATTCTGACTTCACCTTCTCCAGGACAAACCTGTTTGTTCTCCTAGCAGTCCATAGTATATTCAATGCTCTTCTCCAGCACCACAGCTCAAAGGCCTCAATTCTTCTTCTATCATCCCTGTTCACTGTCCAACTCTCTGATGCATAGCATGTAATTGTGAAGACTATAGCCCAAATCAGGGCCACCTTAGTCTCCAGCCTGACGTGGTTGCACTTCAGTACTCTTGAGAGGTCCCTCACAGCTGACATTCCCAATGCAATTTGTCTCTTGATTTCCTGGCTGCTGTTAGCAAGAGTGTTGATTTGTGGAGACAAGCTATTAACTATCTCAGTCTCTTTACCATCCATACGGAATCTTTGTTTCCTTGATGTTGAGCTTCAATCCATATAGGAGGCTGCAGTCCTTGAACTTCTGCAGCAAACACTTCAGGTCCTCCTCAGTTTCAGCAAGTAGGGTTGTGTCATCTGAATAATGCAGGTTGTTGATGACTCTTCCACCAATCCTGATGCCACATTCCTCCTCTTACAGCCCAGAGTCTAGGATGGATGATCTGTTCTGCATACAGATTGAAAAGGCCTGCAGCCCTCGGGCCAAGAAATTTTGCATCAGTATCTGGCTTCAAATGGAAGACAAGCAGTATTAACCAATGAGAAGGCAATCCTGGAGTGGAAGTTTAAGAACAAAGACTTTTTCACAGAACGTTCCAGGAATAGAAGTTGTACATTACAGTTGTACTTAACAACTTTAAATTGAAGGCATATTGGCTGCATCATAAGAAACTGACAGTGGCACGATATGTTCAGAATCACAGAAATCCTGATGGCTTGAGACTTAGGCCATCACATCAGGGGCTGTCAAAGGGAGATGGGTGTTGAATGTTGTAGGCAAAAGTAGGAAGGGATAGTGGTGGAATAAAGCAAGAGTGGATTAACAAAACACAACAAAAACCCAAACACAACAACAACAACATGTAGCGGGGGTGGGCAGCAACATTGAATCTATTGGTCATTTTTACAACTGGGCAAATGTCTTTCGTCTATTGTTTTCTGTGAAATGCTTGTCTTTTATATACTATTTTATAGATAGATAGATAGATAGATAGATAGATAGATAGATAGATAGATAGAGACAGAATAGGAAGAAGGATTGACCATCCACTTCCAGAAATGACAGCCCTTCGAAAACCCTGTGTACAATAGAGCTCCTAGACTATCGCTTGGACTAGCAGACATGGCAATTGAGACTGAGATCGTAGAAATGGAAATAAAGAGAAGGAAGAGCTGTAAGCAGACACTAGTGATTGGAACATGGTATGTGAGAAGCATGAATGTAGGAAAATTGGACATTGTTAAGAAAGAAATGGAACCCATAAATATTGACACACTAGGTATTGGTGAAATAAGATGGCTTGGAATGGGACATTTTGAATCAGATGATCATATGATTTACTATGTCGGGGATGAAAAGGTGAGATAAATGGGTTTGGTTTCATAATTTAAAAAGTCATTTCTA
>NW_006399949.1:3027344-3029324 GCF_000299155.1 Elephantulus edwardii
ATTATAGCTAATGTTAGATGGATCTTGGCAGAAAGCAGAGAATACCAGAGGAATGTCTATTTGTGCTTCATTGACTATGCAAAGGCTTTTGACTGTGTGAATCACAACAAGCTGTGGCTGACTCTGAGAAGAATGGGAATCCCTGAACACTTGATTGTGCTAAAACAAAACCTATGCTTGACCAAGAGGCAGTCGTCAGAAAAGAGTAAGGAGACACCACATGGTTAAAAATTAAGAAGGGGGATGTATTCTGTCTCCATACCTTTTCAATCTGTATGCAGAAGTATTCTTATGGAATAAAATTAATGTCTAGGTAGTCATACCTGTCCTTACCTTTTGTTCATCTATCAGAAGTACTACATTTTTGGGAAACAAAATCCTGGTAGATCAAAGATCCTTTCTTAAAGAGTTAAATGGGAGACATTTCTGTACACACCTATTTGTAGGAATGCCATACATTAATTCGAATACACAACTAGATTTACTTGTAAGGAGCCCTGACAACACTGCAGAAGACATACTTAACACCGACTAGAAAAATTGAGAAACATTTTCTAAGGAAATATAATACTGTTGAATTTTGAAAGATAGATAATGAACATTTACCTGGAACAGTCGTATCAAGAGAATTATGAGAGAAGACAGAGCAGGAGTGTATATAGAATCCACATGCTTCACAAAACAAAACAAAACAAACAACAAATAAAAGCAAAACGAGGGGAGCTCTGGTGGCCTAGTGGCAAGAAACTGCACTGCAATCCCAGAGGTGCATGGTTCGAATCCACCAGATGCTCTGCCAGGAAAGGAGGGACAATCTCCTGTACCAGTCAGATCCAAATTGACAGTACACACACACACACACACACACACAAAATAAAAATAAATGTTTTTTAAGAAAGCAAAACAAAATAAAACCCAATGCCAAGCTCCCTCCCAAAATACAACAAACAACAAAAACTCCACAGCTTTTTTTCACATGTCAGGGCCATTGTGGTTAGCACTTCAATCATCCATCAGGCCTTTAGAGCAGAAAGCCAAAATGCCTGTTTATTAAGAGAATGTTATATCTTTTTATCTTTCCTCACGTCCTTCCTAGATTCAGTTAGAAAGGAAACATGAATTTTCTTAGTAAGTGGAAGAAAAAGCAAGCAGAGAGAGAGGAGAACATAGAAACACCTTCCTCCTTTACTCTATCCCCTACCCCTACCAACCTTCCACCTTAAGCAGATCCCATATGGCCAGAGAAGTTTGTTGAAATGTCATGTTCACAGTTGTGGCTAATATCTTAGACAGGATATTTTGGTTTCTAAGTATAGACTCAAATTGCACTGAAAACAACCACAAGACTCAACAATTGGAGACTTAGGGCCCATAAAGGTTTCATGTAAAGGACAGTGAGAGACAAACACACAGTTACATTTATGTCACAATTCATTATTGTATAATACATACAATAAGTTATATTAGAAAAAAGTAAAACATATTTTTTCAATTCTCTTTTTCACATGTTAGAAAAAGAGAATCACCAGATATTTTCTAGGTGGGGAAAACAACCATTTCTATGTTTATATAAGACTGAAAAGCCTAGCTAAAAATGGTTTTTGTCTGAAAGGAAACGAAACTAAGATGAAAACAATACAAATCATCACTTAGACCTTGGTAACTCTTAAATTCTGGGATTCCCATTCTTCTCAAGGTTAGTCACAATTTTTTATGATCCACACAGTCAAATACCTTTTCATAATTAATGAAACAGACAATTCTGGCACTCTCTGCTTTCAGCTGAGATCCATTTAACATTGGCTATAGTGTTCCTAATGCCCCAGCCTCTTCTAAACCCCAAATGCACATTTGGTAGTTCTTTGTTGATACACTGTTTTAATCTTTTTTAAAATCTTCAGTAGGATCTTGCTTGCACACAATATTAGTGATATTGCTCTGTAATTTCCACACTTTGTCTGATCATCCTTTTTTTTTTTT
>NW_006399949.1:3031699-3037455 GCF_000299155.1 Elephantulus edwardii
TGGCACACACCCTTTCCAATTTTGAACCATGCAGTGTTTCCTTGTTCTGTTCTGATGACTGCCTCCTCATCCAAGTATAGGTTTTGCATTAGCATAATCAAGTGTTGTGGGATTCCCATTCTTCTCAGACACAGTTTGTTGTGATCCACACAGTCAAACGTCTTTGCATAATCAATGAAACACAGATAGCCATTCTAACATTAGCTACAATATCCCTAGTATCACAACCCCTTCTAAACTCAGACTGCACTTCTGAAAGTTCTCTATTAATGTGCTGTTCCAGTATTTTTAAATAATTTTCAGCAGAATCTTGTTTGCATGAGATATTAAAGAGCTGAGCAGAAGATTTCAAAAGGCAATTAAATGTGCAAGGAATTGGAGTCAGAAAATCAAAAGGGCCAAAGTCACTCAGTATTTCTTAAGCTGAAGGAACTGAAGAACAATTCACACCTCGAGTTTCTATACTTAAGGATGCTTTGGGCAGAATATGAAATAATCCAGGAAGTATTAAAAGAAAATGGAAAGAGTATACAGACTCATTGTTCTGAAAGGAATTGGCGGACACAGAATTTCATGAAACAACATATGAGCCAGAGCCTATGGTGATGAGGGAAGAAGCTCAAGCTGCTTTGAAGGAATTGGTGAAAATAAAGCCCCAGGAATTGATGGTATACCAATCGACATATCTCAACTAACAGATGCTGCCCTAGATGTGCTCACCAGGTTGTGTCAAGAAATCTGGAGAACAACCACTTGGTCAAATGACTGGAAGAGATCTCTTCGTTTCCATTCCAAAGAAAGGTGATCCAACTGAGGGTGGAAATTATCGAACAATATCATTTATACCTAACTTAAACTGGGAGCTCCACCAATCACTGTCCACCATGGGTCATTGTTATGGTATTTGACATCCCAGTGGCACAAGGTCCATCATCACAGCAACCCCAGGTTACCTCAATACAACATATTGACAGAAAGGTGCTATACTACTTAGAAGAATTTTCCTCCAAAATAATAACAACCAGCTTTTAAATGCAAAAGCCCTCCCCAAGATCTTTTTTACTCTAAACAAGAGGCTTAAATTAAAAATATAACCAACAATATAGTATGTTGTTGTTGTTGTTATGTGTTGTTGAGTGGCCTACAATGTATAGCAACCCTACGTACAGCAGCTCTGAACCCTCCCCTGTCCTGAGCCAGTCTCACTAATTCTGACACACCAACCCCCATTGCCCAGGATACTGTATCAATCCATCTTATCCAAGGTCTTCCTCTCCTGCACTGTCTTTGCACTCTTCCGAACATATTGTCCTTCTCCAAGGCACATTCTCTTCTGGTCACATGCCCAAAGTATGTAGGATGAAGATATACACACATAGATCGAGCTTTGGTGGTCTACAGGGTAAAGAGTTATACTGCCAACTCAAATGTACACAGTTTTCATCCATCAGCTACTCTATGAAAGATGGAAATTTTCCTTTGGTCTAATTTACTGCCTCAGAAAATCCACTGGATGGTCCAGATCTTTGATATGTAACAAGTAATTGTGAAGACTATGGCCTGGATCAGGGGCATCTTTGTCTCAAGACTGACATCACTGCTTCTCAGTACTCTGGAGCTATAACATAATCAAATGTACTCATGTTTTCCTTCACAAAATATATTAATATTCTCTTTAAAGAATATAAAGCTTCATCACAATTCAGGTAAAATATTGCCACCAGATTAAGTATGGCAAACTTCCAGCTTTTAAAGCATATTGAATTTTGTAAATATTCATAATGGATTATTTTAATTTTATCAATTTGAAAAACAATATAGAAATCCTGTTAAAAGTTTTCATACTTTATATTAGAGATTTCTATTTCTTTTTCTTTCAGTATTAGCTGCTTTTGAAGCATTTATTTTGTTGCGTTGTAAGAGATTTTTTTATAAAAAATAACCTTTCATATATAATATATATTGAATTTTTTCACAGGTGATTATTTTAATATTTAAAAATGACAGTGATTAAATTCATTCTTTTGCATTGTGAGTTTTTTCATTTGCTTTCCTTTAAGTTCTTTCTCTTTTTATAGATCTATATCCACTTTGCTTATGAAATTGATACAATTCAAATATAATAGTCCCTTATTCTTACTTACAAAATTCAGTATGTTCTAAACCCTTTTACAATTTTTCACACTTCTTTTACATTAGATCACTTTTCCCCCCTAGCGATAAAGAATTTATAATTAACTTTTATTTTTTGGAGTTTCATTTTGTATATATTTATTAATAAGAATAATAATAAACCAAACAGTTTCACATCAAGTCTATTTGGATTTGTGATGACCACACAGGACTAGGTAGAAATGTTAATGCAGTTCCTTACATACACTTTCCAAGGCCGTATTCTTCACAGCAGCAAACTGTCACATTTTCTTTTTTGAAACAGCAAGTGAGTCCAAGATTCTCACCACTGGACCGATTAGCAGCATCAGGATGGATGACGAAGAGATTAAGATTGTTCACAGCTTCAGTTTGCTCAGCTCCACCGTCAACACTCTTGGTACCAGCAGTCAGGAAATCAAAAAGCGTATCACGATGGGAAAGTCTGCTGTTAGGGACCTCTCTAAAGTACTCAAGAGCAACGGTGTCTCTCTGGAGACTAAGGTGCGCCTGATACAGGCCATGGTCTTTGCAATCGCTTGTTATGCATCAGAGAGTTGGACAATGGCTAGGGAGGACAGAAGGAGAGTGGATGCTTTTGAGCTGTGGTGCTGGAGAAGGGTACTGAATGTACCTTGGACTGCCAGGAAAACAAACAGATTCTTCTTGGAGAGGATTAAACCAAGCTACTCCTTGGAGGTAAGGATTCTGGGGCTTCGTCTGACATACTTTGGACATGTTGCCAAGAGGGACGGGTCCTTGGAGAGGGACATCATGCTTGGGAGGGTGGAGGGACAGCGCAGGAGAGGAAGACCCTCTATGAGATGGATTGATTCGGTGACTGGGGTAATTGGGATGGGTGTGTCAGAGGCAGTGCGGTTGGCGCAGGATAGAGCAGCGTTTAGGGCTGTTGTGCACAGGGTCGCTATGAGTCACAAACGACTCGACGGCACATAACAACAACAAGTGAGTCCAAACAAATAACCTTTCAGTTAACAGCTGAGGACTTAGCCACTATACCATGAGCTGAGTTGATGAGGGAAGTTAGAAGAAATCAATTAAGTGTGAGTTTTTATATAATGGTTACTGTATGATTCTTTATTGTACATTAGCCATATTTTGCTGAACAAAATTCATGCAAAACATAGAGTTTTGCTTAACTTGGTAGAATAAACTAGTATATGTTAATGGTACCCAAATGTAAGGATTCTACATCTGCAAATATTTTACTCAGTCTTTCCAAGCTTTATTATTAAGCGTTTTTATTCCTCTAAATGGATTAAAACTCAAAGCAGTTGAGGCCTTTACACATGTGCCAATACAGTCAAAAGTGTCTTCAGATTTACAGCTTGGGCTGTATTGGCATGTATTTAAACCACAGCCCTAACTCCTTTGAGTTTTAATCCATTTGGAAAAATAAAAATGCTTAACAACAAAGCCTGAAAAGACAGATGCAAAATATTTGCAGATGTAAAACCATTACAATTAGGCACTGTTTACACATATTTAAACAATACTTTGTGTTTTACATGGGTGTGGGTCAAAAAAATATGGCTAAAAAACAATTGAAAAGCTCTACAATAAAAGCTTGAACAATAAAAGCCCTACTCAAAACGTTAAAAATCAAAATTAATCCTTTCCTTCTAACCCCTACCTTCAATTGGCCTAGTTTTCCATTTTAACTAATATTTGTCTTAAGTTGAGTTTACTCAGAAAAAGCCCACTAGACAGGAATGAGAGTGCAAGTAGCCTGTTTGGAAGATGAACTCAGGAAGCAGCAGAAGAGAAATAAGGTAATGACACAAAGGAGAAGGAAGCCAGTGAAGAATGTGTAGTGGAACGTATTACTGCAGTGAACAGATGGGGCTCAATTCCATTGGACAATCCTTCCAGAGTCTAGAAGATGACTGAGAAGTTTATCCAAGTCAAGGGCTGAGGTTATTGGTGTGTTGATAGAGATCATGCCAAGCTCTGCAAGATTAAAACAGCACAAGTACTTCTTTCCCTTTTAATGAACTCTCCTTAACAATTGGCATCAACTCCATCTTAATGTTTCACCACATCTTTCTATTTACTCTTCGTCATTTTAGTATATATTATATCAAATGGTTTATTATAAAATATTTATTATTATTTGGTGCCTTCACATCAAATATTTATTATTATTTGGTGCCTTTGAATTGGAGCCAATTTGTTACTCTTTTCTCAATGTCACTGTTGTTGTTATGTGTCATGTGTTGTTGTTGTTAAGTGGCATTGAGTCGTAGACAACTAATAGCAACCCTATGGACAAAAGACCTGAACACTTGTATAACTTTCATTGTTTCTCCAAGCTCATAGGGTTTCCGGAGACAAGCTATTTTGGAAGTGGATGCCACTCCTGCTTCCAAGATTGTTTTAATTGGGGAGCTCCACCAAACACTGTCCATTATGGGAGGCTGGTCTCTCATTTGACACATCAGTGTCATGGTGTTCAGCATCACAGCCACCACAAGTTACCTCTGTACTGCAAATGGACAAACCAGTGCTGTGCCACTTAGAAGAATGTTTGACCAAAAACAATTATATCCAGGCCTTAGGGCCACAGATTAAAATCACCCACCTTTGGCTTGATAGCATCACTTTCTGTCCACTAGGCCAACTGAGCTCTCTCATTGCTGTTGTTTTGTTTAGTGCCATAAGGTCATAGATGACTCACAGCGACCCAATGAATGTAAAACCAGAACACTTGTATAATTTTCATCGTTTCTCCAAGTTCATAGGGTTTCCAGAGGCAAGCTCAGTGCTAATTCATAATTTACCCTCCAGCGGATTTTCAGAAGCTGAAAATAACATGGAATGAGATTAAACATCTTTTTTCCGTGGAGTAGTTGGTAGATTTGAACCAAATGCCTTTGGGTTGGCAGCACAACTCCTTATCACTATGTAAACAGAGTGACAACACAGAACATTATTCCTCTCCTGTTAAAATCAGCCCCAAAAAACAAAAGTGCAGGGGGGCAGAGGATGTATCCAATCAACAAAAAAAGAAAACGCTCATTATTTCTTTCTCACTGAGACATTCTGACAATAAACTCTAAAATTTGTACCAAAATATTTGGAGAATGCTAATGGTCTTGACCCTCTGCTTTTGGACACAAATGCATTCTTTAAAAGTAATTTTCATGGTGGAAAATGTAAATAGAATGATCTTTTGTTTAAAAATAACTAATTAAGAGGTGGACCATGCATATAAAAATATGCATGTACATTCAAATGCATATATGTTTCTCACCTTTTTACATGTTGCAGCCTAGAAGACACAAGTTTAATTAACAAGTTAAAAGTACATGAGTAAAAAATTAAAAACAATAATATTCCAAGTAGAGGTTCTAACAGTGGCACAAATCAAGTTACAGAGGGAAAGTTGTTCTTAAAATAAAAGGCTTATTGATTAACACTTTGTCTATTAAAGTATAAAGGTTAGGAACCACAAGATGTAGAGGATCAACTACGTCATTTATTGTTCTTAAGTCCTGGACCAAATTCCATCTACCACTGGGTTGTTTTACAGCTCAGAAGTCTACATGCAAGGCAGAGGTGAAGTAAGGAACTGCTTATGAGGT
>NW_006399949.1:3037906-3040864 GCF_000299155.1 Elephantulus edwardii
CTGCAATAAACATGGGTGTGCATGGTCATACTTTTTATCTGTCCTAAAAAACCCAACTTATCTCCTCCAGTTATCCCAAGAAATGTTACTGTTTTCCAAAGTTCAGCTCAAATTTTGGCATTTCTGTGAAGCTATTTAACAAATTGCAAAACAAAAATTTGTTCTTTAAAAGTTTTTATAAATCTAGTAGTTACTTTTTTACTTTGAGTTATCATTATAGCCCTAGATTGAAATATTTTTGAGGACAGTTTCTATTGTCTTCTGTTTTTCATTGAATAAAGAATTTACCTCAGATATTACATATACAAAATAGAGTACATTGTAAGTAAATAATGGTCATTTATGACAAAATCATAATCATAAAGAACCTTTCTAATTATTTTTAAAAGGAAAATTCTAAAGCAATATATGAGGATGTTAATATCTGAAGAGATATTAACTAAGTGAAAATATTTTTCTTACTGTTCTCACAATTAGTGGCTATCATAAATTGATAGAAATTGTAGGTCCATGAAAATTTTTAAAAGACTCTTCCCTTCTTTTCTTCAGGATGAATTATACTTGAATAGTCATTACCAATATAACATTTACTGCAAAAGGTCAAGAACTATAGTCTTCAATATGTATTGAAACTCAACATCAAAAAGACAAAGATTATTACCACTGTGCCAATTGGCAGCACCATGATAGATGGAGAGGAGATTGGGGTTGTTAACAATTTCAAGTTGCCCAGCTCCACTATGAACACTTTAGGAACCAACAGTCAGGACATCAAAAGACAAATTACATTGGGCAAGTTTGCTGTAAGGGAACTTTCTTTAGTGTAAAGAATAATTATGTCAGTCTAGAGACTAAGGTGTGCCTGATGAAGGCCACTGTCTTTGCAAGTACTTTCTATGCATGAAATGACTAAGGATGGCTGAAGAATAATTGATTTCTTTGAGTTGTGGTGCTGGAGAAGAGTATTGAGCATACCGTGGAACAATAAGAGAACAAATAGGTCTGCCTTGGAGATAGTGAAACCAGGTTTCTCCTTGGAAGCAAAGATTTTTAAGCTCTGTCTCACATACTTTGGGCATGTTGCCAGGAAGAACAAGTCCTTGGAGAAAGACATCATACTTGCAAGAATAGTGGGACAGCATGGGAGAGGAAGACCCAGAATGAAATGGATTGACACAGTAACTTGCATAATGGGGGTAAGTGTGACAGAGTTAGTGAAACAGGCTTAGAATAGGGTAGGGTGCAGAGCTATTGTACATAGGATTGCTATGAGTCATAGGCTGCTCAATGGAACATAATAACATTTATTAATTTTTCAATCATTATCTATTTATCATAATTAAAATGTTAACTATTTGTCTAAACCAAAATCTGTACATAAACCAAGAAAGAGTCATTTAAACAGAAATATAAAGTGCTTTAAAATTATAAAAAGCTTGAGTTTTCAGAGTCATATCCTTTCTCATACTGATTAAAAATGTGTACTGGGGTTGTACCCAGGCGCAATGCACCCAGGTGCAGTGTGAAGCAAGCTGGGCATCTGGAACTTGAATAAAGTGATGGAGCCAGTTCTTGAATGAAAAACCAAGGCTTCCTGGTTTTCCCAATTCAGGTACTTTGTGGGGATCACTGCTGTTTGACCCTAGGCCCTGAGGGCCATGAGTCAAGAAGAAAACCCAAATATACAGGTCCTTTACAAAACTCTGCCACAGTCTTGGTCACTATATAGTTACAACGACTTAACATCTGTTAAAAAAGAACTCACACAATGTCAAGCAAGCAGTAGTCTGCCTCAGATATCATGAAAAAGCAAAAAAAATCAGACCCAATAAATATCTCAAATAGAAAGAAACATAAGAAATATATTGATATCGAGTTATTTGAACAGCTACAGAAAAAGATGCAAATGATGAAAGAAGCAATTAAAAAAGCAAATATCCCAGAAACAACAGTCCAGAAAAAAAATATATTGAGGAGAAACAACTTGAACAGGTATGGAAGAAAATGCAAAAGATGGAAGAAATAATTAAGAAGGCAAATACCCAAGAGACAACAGTCCAGAAGAAATATATTGATGAGGACCAACTTAAACGGCTATGGAAGAAAATGCAAAAGATGGAAGAAAGAATTGATAGGATAGATAAAGAGGTATAAGAACTTAAAAAATGATCACAAGACAAAGAGAATGCAGCCAACACAGTACTAAAAAGAATAGAAAAACATCAACATTCAATCCAGAGTATTAAGACTAAAATGGCAGAAGTGTCCAACACTCTGTTAGCACAAAAATGTAGAACTGAAGAAATGGAACAGAAAGTCAGTGAGTTGGGAGAAAAGAGCCTCACTGAAAACATACATGAAGAGAAAATGAGAGATGAGAAGTAAAATAAAGGAAACACTAGAATCATGTAAGATGACATCAAACTGAATAACAAACGTGTAAATGAAGTTCCAGAACAGAAGAGTGATAAGGAAATTGCTGAGAAAATGGTGGAAGAAGTACTAGACTAAAATTTCCCAGGTATTTTGAAGTATGGGGAAATCCACATTCAAGAAGCACAGCAAATGCCAAATAGACTAGACCCAAAAAGAAAAACGTCAAGACATATCATAGTCAAATTCTCCAAATTAAAAGATAAGGATAGACTACTAAAAGCAGCAGAAGAAAAGCAAAGTGTCACCTTCAAAGGGGAAACAATTAGATTAAGTTCTGATTTCTCAGCAGAAACCATATGAGCTAGAAGACAATGGGATGGCATGTATAGAAAGTTGAAAGAAAACAATTGCCAGCCAAGGATCCTGTACCCAGCAAAGATCACCATTAAATATGAAGGCAAAATTAGATCCTTTACAGAAAAGAAGGACCTTAAGGAATTTGTGACAACAAGATCAAAACTGCAAGAAATTTTTAAGTCCTGCACACAGAGACACCCATGGAAAGTGCATGGAACATAGTAA
>NW_006399949.1:3041094-3046790 GCF_000299155.1 Elephantulus edwardii
CACATCACAAAAGAAGGACTTGATCAGGTCATAAAAAGACTTCCCCATAATAAAAGTCCTGGACCAGATGGCTTCACAGCTGAGTTCTACCAAACATTCAGAGACATTCTGTCACCAATTCTAATTAATTTTTTTGAAAATTTGCGAAAAAAAGTAAACACTTCCAAAGTCATTCTACTATGTAAGCATAACTCTAATACCAAAATCAGGCAAAGATATTACCAAGACAAAATTTACAGACCAATATCGCCCAGGAATATAGATGCAAAAAATCCTTAACAAAATTCTAGCCGATAGAATCCAAAAGCACATCAGAAAAATAATTCACCATGACCAAGTGGGATTAGTAAGAGGTATGAAAGGATGGATCAACATAAAAAAAAAAATCAATCAACGCAATTAACCATATTAACAAACTAAATAATAAGAGCCATATGATTTTAGCAATTGATGCAGAAAAGACATTTGACAAAACCCAACACCCATTTCTGGTAAAGACAATCAGCAACAATGGAATACAAGGGAATTTCCACAACATAGTGTAAAGTATATGTGCAAAACTAAGAACCAATATCATTCTCAATGGAGAAAGACTAAAAACATTTTCCTTGTGAATAGGGACCATACAAAGATGTCCCCTATCACCACTTCTCTTTAATATTGTACTGGAAGTGCTTGTTAGACAATACGATAAGAGAAGGAAAGAAAAGGCATCCAGATTGGCTGCCAAAGAGATGGTTAAGGTATCACTATATGCAGATGATATGATAGGTTAAATAGAAAAGCCCAAAGATGGTTAGCGCTAGTAGGCCAATTTAGTAGAGTGGCAGGATATAAGATCAACATCCAAAAATCAGAGGGATTTCTTTACAGTAACAGAAGGAAACCAAGAAAAAAATACCATTTATAATACCCAACCACAAATTAAGATACTTGGGAATGAACCTAACTAGAGATACAAAAGACCTATACAAAGAAAACTATAGAATAAGTCTGCAAAACACAATAAAAGTCCTAAAGAAATGATAAAATGTGCCCTGTTCAGGGATTGGAAGAGTCAATATTGTGATAATTACAATCCTATCAAAAATAATCTACATATTCAATGCAACCCCAAGTCAGAGAGCAAATTCATTTTTCAAGGTGATTAAAAGGGAAATTGTCAAGTTTATTTGGAAAGGCAAGAGACTCCAAATAAGCAAAACACTTCTGAGAAACAAAAATGAAGAGGGAGGCATAACACTCCCTGGCCTCAAAACCTACTGCGCAGTGGTAGTAACACAAACAGCATGGTACTGGTCCAATGACAAGCACATAGACCAATGGAACAGAATTAAGAACCCAGAAATAGACCCAAATATCTATCTATGGTCAACTGATATGTGACATGTAAATAAAACTTTTCAAATGGGGAAATGACAACCCTTTCAACAAATGTTGCTGGCAAAACTGGACTGCTGCCTGTAGAAAGCTAAAACAGGATCCACATCTCACACCATACACAAAAATCACCTCAAGGGGAATAAGAGACTTGGGAGTAAAGGCCAAACCATAGAGTTTATAAGGGACAAACTAGAATCAAGTTTAGAAGTTCTAGTCTATGTTATAAAGAGACTGCCAAATACAGCCAGAAATGTACAATCTGAAGAGGATAAAATTAATGAATGGGACCTTCTAAAGAATAAATCCCCGAGTTCATCAAAAGCTTTTCCCAACAGCATGAAAAGAAAACCTATTGACTGGAAACAAAAATTTGTCAATACCATCTTAGAGAAGGGTTTCATTACAAAACTTTATAGAATACTCCTGGGCCTCCACAAGAAAAAGACTGATAACCCAACTACAAAATGGGCAAAAGACATGGAAAGAATTTTCACAGAGGAAGATATTCAAACAGCCAACAGGCATATGAAGAAACCTCCAAATCACTAGCATTAAGAGAGATGCAAATCAAACCACAATGAGATACTATCTCACTCCAGTAGCAGTGGCAAAGTTTAACAGGACAGCAAGTAATGAATATTGGAGAGGATGTGCTAAGATAGGAACTCTTTTACATTGTTGGTGGGATTCTACAAAGGTGATACCAATCTGGAAGGCAGTTTTACACTTCCTCAGAAAGCGGAACATAGAAATTCCATATGACTCAGCTATTCCTTTGCTTGAAATATACCCCAAGAAAATGAGAGCTGAGGCTCAAATGGAAACTCATACACCAATGTTCATAGCATCATTATTCACTGTTATGAGAACATGGAAACAGTCCAATGCCCAACCACAAACAAATGGATTGAGAAGTTGTGGTACATTCATATGATCGAGTACTATGCAACACGCAGGAGCAATCATTTTGTAAATTACTACCTAACTTGGGAGGGGCTGTAGAGTATTATGCTGAGTGAAATAACTCAATCCCACAAGGACAAAAATGGTATAAAACCATTAATGGTGAATAAGTACAGAGATCCAAAGCAGGGAGGAGGGATGGTGGAAATAGAAGGCTGAGGATGGGGGGGAGTAGGGTTTAATCACAGAGTTTAATCACAGCACAATTCGATGGGTAGGTGGGGTGAAGGAAATGGGAAGGATCTTTTATGAAAAACAATGTATTCAAACTTTGTAAACAAATCAGAGTAAAATAAAAAAAAAATGTGTACTGGGCAAATAATCCAAGAAACTAAGCTATATGAAGAACATAGCAAAAAGATTGCAGGAAGACTCATAATCAACCTGTGTTTAACAGAAAATCACACTTGCTGAAAACAAAAATGATTTTAAAGCATTCTTCCTAGATTCCACCCCAACATAAACAAAATAAAAAATCTTTACAGCCAGGTATATCATCATGATAATTGAAGAAAAGTTTGAAGTTATTTTGGTTTTCATTTTAGTTGGATCTACAATCAAGGCTCATAGAAGCAGAGATCAAAAAATTAAATGATATATTATGTTGGCCAAATCTTCTGCAAAATACCTTTTTAAAGTGCTAAAATTCAAAGATGTATTTTTGAGGACTAAGGTATGCCTGCTCTTAGTAATGATATTTTAATTGCCTAATAGGCATTTGAAAGTTGGAGTATGAATAAGGAAGTCTGAAGGGTTAATTATTTTTAGATGGACTGTCAAAAAAATTATCTTGGAAAAAGTTTAGCCAGAATGCTTCTTGGAGAAGTCTTTCTTCTGCAAGATTTTATCTTACATATTTTTTACATGAAATAAGTAAGGCTCTTGAGAAGAGCATCATGTTTGGTAAAGAGTTAACAAAAAAGGAAAATACCCTCAATAAGCCAAATTGGCACAAAAAGTTCAACGATGGGCTCGTGTGTCTTATTAATTCTGAGGATGATGCAGCTTGGGTAATGTTTATTCTTTTACACATAGGGCTGCTATATGTCAGAGCTGACTCCATGACACCAAACAGTTATGAAATTGTCAATAGGTAAAACTAAAGGGTTTTTGTTTGCTTCATGTTTTTAAGGCTGAAGTTAAGAGAAAGCAGAGGGTCAGAACAAGATCTTAAACAAGAAAGATGGACACGCTGACTGTAACAAAAAGCTCAAACATGTCAGTGATCATGTGGATGGTGCAGGTTAGAGCAAGGTTCAGATTTTTTGATCACAGGGTCCCTGTGAGATGTAGTGGTCTCAATGACACCTAACAACAACACCACCGACAGTGGAGAAATAGTTAAGCACTTGGTAGCTAATTATTAAGTTGACCATTCAAATAAAGTACTTGCTCCACTGGAGAAAAGATCTGCAATTTTATACCTGTAAAAATCAGTCTTGGAAACTCTCCCTGGTAGTTCTTGTCTGTCCTAGGAGAGAGAACTGATTCAAAGGTGTTTGGCATTGTCTAGATCACAGGGAAATTATTTTTACAGTTTATGTTGAAAGTCATTGAAAATTGTTAATACAAAAACAATGATCATATTTACCATTAAAACAGACCATTTTTGCTATTTTGTGGAGGAGAAAAATAATAGAAGCTGGAAAACCAGGGAAAGGGCTATTGAGAGTTTTCAAGGGAAATATGGTAATTTTTTTTTTTCCTAGAGGGGTAGTTAAAGGGAAAAGACTGGCCTAGAACTATATTCTGAAATATGAATGGAAAATATTAAGTGAACATCTATAAATTGGGGGGAAGTAGCATCTCAAGAATGAAGTTAAGTTTTTATTGTTAAAATTTGAGCCAATAATAACTGGATGGTAGTTGATTATTCTCGCTGGAAAAACAAGAAAAGGGCAAATAAGATTGAAGGAATTGGTTAAAATCCAATATGCACACCCTTGTATCTCTGGTGATGCACGACAAGTTGGTTAGATCTGTTTTCACTTTCTCAATTGAATAAATTCAAGTTGCCTCTTATGAAAATAATAATATTCAGCATCTCTTCCTGAGACTCTACTACTAGTTCACAGTAGCTCAGTTTGTTTTCTTGGTCACCTTACCTAGCAGTTTTGATGCAAGCAAGAGTATACACCAATACAGAATGTAATGTAAAAACAAAGCGACCTTCCAAAACCTTGTGCAATCGAATAATGCTGTCATTTCTAACTACGGATCTTAGAGAAATTTTGTATATTTTCTCTTTAATCTCAGAAATAGCCTTCCCACAAATCATGCGTGAATTTTAATGAAGATTTGATGTCAGGAAATACAGTTTGTTTGACATGAGAGTTTTACAAAAGTTTCTAAACAACAGCATTATTTATTTTAATGTGCTCTTGACAGATAAAAGCCAAGAGCACTAGCTTAATGGCAGCTGGGGACACAGAGGCCTCAACAATTCTAAGGCACTAGGGATTTCAAGTTTGCTCTCTAAAGGTTATGTTAATAAAATGGGAGAAGAAGACTTTAAAGCCCAATCTTGATAAAGTCATTTTTTCCCAAGGAAAAAGAAAATTGTCTACAAACAAATGATTTCATTCTAGTTTAGCCACCAAATAACTGACCAGAAACAAGTAATTTTCCATTCTAGGCCTTGAGTATTTAGCTACAAAAGAGTTCTGGCTTAGATGATCTTAAAAGCTTTTCTTGGTCCTGATGTGTCCTCTGATCTTAACTATAAAATCTTGGCTCTGTTAAGTATTTTCATGATCCTTACAACTGCTTCAACATTTCTTTTGAATGGAGGTTGGTGTGTGGCGTGGGAGAGGGAAGAGGGAAGGAGAAGTTTGGGAAAATATGGTCAGAGGCTGTATAAAGAGTTCTGTTTGCTCACTGATCAAGCACTTGGCTGATGAAAAGGTTGGAGGTTTAAGCCCAGAAAGAACTCCATGAGCAAAAGATTTAATAATCTGCTCCTTTCACGATTACAACCCAGAAAACCCTTTGTGACTATGGTACTCTATCCTATAGAATCATCAATCCATTAATTGCTATCCACTTGATGGCACACAACAAAAAAACAGAAAGAGACTGTTTAATTTGTTAACCTCTATCGGAAGTCAGGGTAATAAGCCTCCTTCGTCAAAGTCACCTCAGACACAATGTAGTATTGGGATAAGACAAAGCCTTGGATAACGATGTGCTGCATTCTTTTAAATGGATGGATTATTGAACATCCGTGCTCAATGGTAAGAGAATTCATGAGACTATGAACACTAATGAGCGAAGACCAGATGAGTTGTGGGAGGATGTCAAAGATATCATTCAGGAAGAGTGTAAACGGTCATTACAAAGACAGAAGAGGA
>NW_006399949.1:3048488-3049693 GCF_000299155.1 Elephantulus edwardii
TATAATATATATATATAAAAATTTATTGTTAGTGTGCTTATATGCTGTCAATTGACCATATGAAGAACAGAACAGAACCCTGCCTGGTCTTGTGTCATCTTCACAATCATAGCTATGTTTGAAACTATTTTTGCAACCCTATGCTAATTCATCTCATTGACTATCTTTTTCTCTGTCACTGACCCTCTGACTTACCAAGCAAGCAAGGTGTCCTTCAACGGGGAGATACTACAAACACAGGCATATCCTCATTGCAAATGACTTCTGATTCTCTTTTAATAGAAAAAAAAAAGGAAAATTATCCTTGCCGTACCTTTACTTACTATGTCTCCCAGTTTCCTGGATTCTCTTCAGGGTTCTTTCTTGTGGTTAAAGGACAGATACAGAATACACATGTTGAGAAAGCTCAAAAGTGGAGGCCCCCCAGAGAGCTGGGCATATGGATCCACTCCACGGTGCCTGGAATTGTTACTATGCTACGAGTTAACTCAAAACAATAACAGCAGTCTCCTGCTTGACTGGCTCAGGCTCGCTGAGATTTTTAATGACCTCAGAGGGAGCGTGGAAATGTGTTTAGAAATCACAGTTTACTTAATCCCAGAGGTACATGTAGGAAGAAAAGGATAAATCTTCTGGACACTTCTTGGTGGAATGTGATAACATCCTATTTTTAAAATGGAAATAAAAGGGGTGGTTACCTAGGGAGTGCTGGTAGGTTAGTGGTAAGAAGCTATGCTGAAATCCCAAAGAAACACAGTTTAAAAGTTTGAATCTACCAACTGCTCTACAGGTGAAGGATGAACAATCTCCCCCCATGAAATTTAATGCCTCTGAAAAACAATCAGAAGGTCACTTATAGTTGGCTTTGCTCTGACTCAAATGCACAAAATAACCATCCAGTCCTTTAAATATTCTGGAGAGGTCCCTGACAGCCGATTTTCCCAGTGCGATTAGTCTTTTGATTTCTTACTTGCTGGTGGTAAGAGTGTTAATTGTGGAGCTGATGAAGCTGAAATTGTTAACAATCTCAATCTCTTCTCAGTCTATCATGGTGCTGCCAATTGGTCCAGTGGTAAGACTCTTTGTCTTCTTTATGTTGAGTGTCAATTCATATTGAAGACTACAGTTCTTGTTCTTCTGCAGAAAGCAGAAGACTTCAAGTCTTCAAGTCTTCTTAAGTGTCAGCAAGCAAGGTTGTGTCATCT
>NW_006399949.1:3049793-3052928 GCF_000299155.1 Elephantulus edwardii
ATTCAACCAAATATATGCATTTTACTTTTTAACAATACTCCCTATATAATTGCACTTTTCCTCCTTTCTCCCTGCAAATCTCATTTCCATTAACCTTTATATCAGATTCCTTCCTGCCTTCTGGGCTTTGTGCTTGTTAACCTTAAAAAATTGGCCATTCAGAGCAGTGAATTGGTCACCTTATAATGTCTGTCTGTTGCTTTAATATGAAGTGTTATTTTCCCCCCTTTAATCTTGACAATTTTTTCTGGAAATAGGAATGAATATGGATCTCTTCCAGTCAATGGGCAAGGCAGTTCTCTTCGAAATTTCTTGGCATATAGTGGTTAATATGTTCAGAGTTGCATCCGTTTTCTGAAATACCTCAACTGGTATTCCATAAGAGAGCTCTGGTGGTCCTGGGGCTTTATTTTTTTAATCCATTTGTTTTATTTAAAATCAAATGGAGGTATATTTCATGGTAGTGCTTATTTTATTGCTCAGTCCCCAATACTATTTTGATATTGGTTTTCTTACAAAGTTTGGTATACATGGTGTTTCTCACTATTCTTCATTCACACTGTGTTTCAGATTTTTTTTGCCAATGTTTTCAGTACTGCTTGGATTTCTTCCTTTTGTGCTATTGATTCCTGGTCATATGCTGGTTCTTTAAATGGTTCTGTGTTGGTAAATTCTTGTTGGCTCTGTGTATTCCTTTCATTTTCTTTTGATGCTTCTTGCATCATTCCAGATTTTTCCCACTGAATCTCTCTGTATTTCAACATGTGGCTTGAATTTGTTCTTTAGCTCTTTCAGCTTGAGAAATGCTGAGCATACACTTCCCTCTTGTTTTCTAACTCAAGCTCCTTTCACATTTCACTATAATCCTTTGCTTTGAGGGAGCTCTGATGGTCTATTAAAAACGAATTGTTCTGGCAACACAAAGGTACATAGTTCAAATCTACCAGCTGCCCCACAGAAAGAAAGATGGGAATTTCCCTCCCTCATGATTTATAGCCTCTGAAAACCTACTGGAAGGTCAGCTACGAATCGGGTCCAACTTGAGTGTACATAACAACACCTTTAGTTTGTCATTTTAAGCTTCCCTTTAAAATATTCTCCTCAGCTCTCCTATCTCAGCTTTCCTTCCTTTTATTTTGGCTTCTTTTAATTCCAGTGCAAGTGCAGACCATTTTCATCTTTTCATTTTGCCCTATTTTTGTAATGACCTTTTGCTGTCTTCATAGATGATGTCCTTGAATATAATTTCACAACTCATCTGGTCTTCAGCTATTAGTGTTCAACAAATTAGTATTAAAATCTGCTCTTAAGATTTTTTTTTAATTCAATTGGGATACATTAAAGAAGATACTTTTGGGTCTCATGGACTTATTTTAATGTTATTCAACTTATATTTGCAGTTATATATGAATAATTGATGGTCTCTTCTACACTGAGCTTCTGATATGGTTTTAACTGCTAATATTGAGCTTTTCTAATATCTCTTTCCAAAAAATGTAATCAATCTGATTCTTGTATTAACTAATAGCTGAAGTGCATGTGCAATGTTGCATTTGGATTTTTTTTAAAAAAAGTATTTTCTATGAACAAATTATTCATTGTACAAAATTCTATTATTAGTGAAGACTTAAGAAGAAATGATGTCTTTGAATTGTGGTACTGGTAAAGAATATTGAATGTACCATGCATTGCTAGTAGAACAAATAAATTTACCTTGAAGGAAGGAAAACCAGAGTGTTCCTTAGAGGGGAAAAATGGTGAAACATCATCTCACTTTCTTTAGGCATAATCTCAGGAGGAATCAGTCTTTGAAGACAGGCATTACGCTAGGAACAGTGGAGAGCCAGAGAAAGAGAAGACAAGACACTCAAGAAGACACAGTGAATACCACAGTGGTCTTGAACATTGCAGCGATCATAAAGATAATGCAGAACAGGGAAAGGTATAGATCAATTGTTCATAGCATCACCCTGAGTCATAATAGATTCAACAACACCTAACAACAACAATCTGAGGACGAAGATTTGAAACAAGTTAAGTTATTTAAGAATATATATCACTGGGTTTGGATGAACAGAATATATTAGATTTATTTAAAGGCAAATAAAGCAAGGAAAACCAGAAAAACAATTACTTGTGTTTTATTGATTTATTGATTATGCAAAGTCATGTGATTATGTAGATCATAACAAATTATAGATAATATTGAGATGATGGAACTCCCAAATAAGTCAAGAAGCAGTCCTTAGAATAAAATAAGAAAACATCACAGGGATTAAAATTTAGAAAGGTGTGTGCTGAGTTTCTGCCTTTTCCCCCCTTACATACTCAATTTGTGCTGAGCAAATAGTCCAGAGAAACTGGACAATATGATGAATTATATTGCATCAGAAATGCAAGAAGCCTCATCAAAAAGCTGTGTGATGAATTTCATACAACTTTGGTTACAAAATATAGTGAAGAATTGAAGTATTTACTATAGAAGATCCAAGACTACAGTTTTCAATTTGCATTGCATTTAAACATCAAAAAGATAAAAGTCTTCATTACTGGACCAATAAGCAAAATTATAATACTTGGAGAAAAGATTGAAGTCGTCAACAATTTCATTTTATTTGGAACCACAGTAAGTCCTCATGGTAACAGCAGTCAAGAAATCAAAAGATGTATGGCATTGAAAAGAATCTGTCATCAAAGACCATCAAAGCTAAAGAGTAATGATGTAAGTTTAGAAGCTAAACTGCACTTGATCCAACTCATCCTACTTTCACCTGCTTTCTATATATCTGAAATTTGGATAATGAATGAAGAACACCAAATACTCTTTTCCAGAAACACAACTCAAAGGCAGCAATTCCCCTTCTATCATCTCTTGTCATTGTCAAGTTTGCTGATACACAAAGTAATTGGAAAGACTATGGCCTGAATCACATACACCTTAGCCTCCAGACTGACATCTTTGCTCTTCAGTACTTTGGAGAGGTCTCTGACAGTAGACTTTCCCAATGCAATTTGTCTTTTAATTTCCTGGCTGCTAGTACCAACAGTTTGTATCGAAAGGAATTGGCAGATACAGAAGAATTTAATGAAATAGCATTTGAGCCAGAGCCTATGGTGATGGAGGCAGAAGTTCAA
>NW_006399949.1:3062468-3063656 GCF_000299155.1 Elephantulus edwardii
CATAATGTAGGTTGTTGATGAGTCTGCCTCCAATCATGATACCACATTCCTCCTCATAATGTCCTGCTTCTAAAATGATCTAAGCTGCATATAGATTGAAAAGGTATGAAGACAGAACACATCCCTGACATCAGGCCATGGTCTTTGTAATTACTTTCTATGTGTCAGAGAGCTGGGCAATGACAAAGGATGGCAGAAGAAGAATTGATGCCTTTGACTTTCGGTTCTGGAGAAGTCTTGAACATACCATGGACTGCCAAGAAAACAAACGTTTCTCCATGGAGGCTCATATACTTTGGCCACATGGCCACATGACCAGTCCTTGTAGAAAGACATTATGCTTGGAAGGGTAGATGGACAGTGCCGGAGAGGAATACACAGGATGAGATGGATTGATACAGTAACTGGAGCAATGGGTGTTAGTGTGTTGGAATTAGTGAGACAGGGCAGGGTTCAGAGCTGCTGTGCATAGGGTCGCTATGGGTTGCCTGTGACTCGATGGCACATAACAACAGCAACAAAAGTGTTTTAAGAAATTTCAGAGTTCAAGATCCACTCCTCTCTTTATTCATAGGAAAGAAAAGAGGCCCAGGAGAAAGTAATTTACTAAGGAACTACAACATTTTCACAGCAGAACTAAAATCAGATTTGAAGTATCCTGGTTTCCTGTCCAAGTTGTTAATATGTTCATTTCTCTCTAAATACAAATACATTGTCTTCGTCTTTCTAAGTAGCATACTTACAAAGCAGGCACCTCATTGTACAAGATTAGTAAATATCTTTAACTCTTCAAGGAGTTAGGAGGATGCTGATTGTTATTTTATCTCATTGGAGAAATCTACCCATCATCAGGCACTCATCCAAGAAGTAGTTTGACAGTGTACTGAACAGGAACAGACTGGCAGTTAGGACAGCCAGCCAGGTGAAATAACACACAAACGAGCACCTGGCAGAAGGACCATGTGATCAGGAAGCTGGAATCTATTTTCAGGGGAGGCAAAATTATTAGTGAAGTCAGAAACTGTTTAGGTGTGATGAGTGAGTTCTCCAGCAGAGGCATATGGGTAAGCTTCTCTGCCAACATGCTTGTTTGAATGAATTCTTTCAATTCAATGCATTGATTGTTGTTAGGTTCCATCAATTTGCTTGCGACTCATAGCAACCCTTTGTACAATAGCTCTGAACCCT
>NW_006399949.1:3065241-3067671 GCF_000299155.1 Elephantulus edwardii
ATATTGAAAGCTGCAGTCCCTGACCTTCTGCAGCAAAAGCTTCAGGTCCTCCTCACTTTCAGCTAGCAGAATTGTGTCATCTGCACAATGCAGATTGTTGATGAGTCTACCTCCAATCCTGATGCTACATTTTTCCTCATAGAGCCCAGCCTCCTGGATAATCTGTTCCGCATATAGATTGAAAAGGTGTGGAGGAGGTAGGACACATCCCTGGCATATACCCTTCTCAATTTTGAACCGTGCAGTGTTTCCTTGCTCTGTCCTGACGACTACCTCCTGGTCCAAGTATACGCTTCGCATAAGCACCATCAAGTGTTCTGGGATTCTTCCCATTCATAACTCAGGCGTCTGAAACCAGTGGGATAGCCCTCCTGGGGAGCTAGTTCAGGCCTGTTTGTTCTATATTTCAGTCAATGCTGAGGACAGCTGACTGAAGCATGTGTCCTCCTAAATAATGTATTAGAATTTTGTCAATAAATTAGTATAAATTAAAAAAAGAAAGAAGTAGTCGTGTGTCTTGAAGACTATAATAACCACAGTCAACATACTATATGAAAAGCTCTGACAGCAACAAGTCAGAAGTCTCTAAGGAAGTCTGTTTGGAATGGGCTAGCCTCTCCCCAATCCAGACACTGTCACCTGCAAAGCTATGTGAATGTCTGTGAATGGGTCCTACAGTGTAATCTGCTCCCACAGTCAGCAGTCTACCTACTGTCTAGAATATTTCATAGCTCTGGCCTTTGACACCAACAGGACAAGCTTCCATATAATTAGTTTGTCTCTATTTCCAGTTGTAACTTAGAACTGCTAACTGAGGCTGTTATATATTGGGAATCAGTAAACTTGAATGGAGGCTGAATTTATAACCAATAATCTATCAAGGGAACTCTTAAAGCGACAAGGCAGACCTCCATGGGGATCTGATCAAAGGGTGGCATCTGCTTCCACTAACGGTTACTGTTCGTGGCTAGGCTTTTGCAAACTTCTGCAAAAGTGGAGAATAGCCCCATAGTAAGTACTATCTCTATGCATTTCATAATTTAGGCTTCTGGGGGTCAATTTGTGTGATCTGATCCCCTCTTTAATGGATGCTATGGACTACTGACTGAAGCTGTTGTTTGCTAGGAAGCAGACATAGTGAGCAGAAGTTATTACCAAAGCTATTGCACTATGGAGTGATCTCTGATAGGAATAAGACACATCTTCTTGGAATCATTCTGGAATCTGACCACCTATCCCTTACCCAGTAACTATTGCCTGATTGTTGTTGTTGTTATGTGCCGTCAAGTCATTTGCAACTCATAGCAACCTTTTGTACAATAGCCCTAAACCCTGCTCTATTGCCTGATAGACTTGTATAAACTCCTCTAGGAATTTCTCTACAGTGGAGTCAGGAGGTGATTTACTGATTTGGAGACTTTTCTCTAAAGGAACATGGGACTCTGAAAACAGCAGGACAGCTCTCTGAGAAATCCTGGGAGGGTCAGTTTCTTTTCTGTCAGCTATGGATCAAAACATGCTCTTATTTCTCCTGAATGTACCAGATATAAGTAACTTTCACAGAGCACATATGAAAATATTGGACAAAACATGGGTTAAAAACCCAGCCCTGAAGAGAACTAATTGTAGGGGTGAGTTATCTGACTAAAAACATAATTGCAGAAGTAGAAGTTGTTCTTATTATGTGCCTTTGAGTCAGAAGCATCTCATGGCTGAACCTTCAGTAGGTTTAAAGAGGTAATAAATCACATAGGAGGAAATTATCCATCTCTCTCCCTCAGAACAGTTGGCAGATTCAAAATATGTGCCTTAGGGTTGGCAGTGCAATTCCTTACATAGAAGGGTTGAGTAAAATCCAGAGATAAGGAACTGTACCCTCTGGAAGGAAGACTGATTAGGCTGCAATATCTTGTTTTAGTGGTGGTGTCCATCAGGAGACTGACACAGTCTGATGGGTTTGGGAAAGATAAAAAAGTTGAGCTAAACCATCTGGACCTTTGAAATCCCAATTAAACCAAGGAAAGACAAAGAGCTATCACATAGGAGAAAAACTGACAGAAAGAAAGATTAAAGAATTTTCTCACCAAGAGTTCCTTATGGAAAGTCATATGGAAAAAGTCACTAAGTATTGGGGTTGAGAAAGTAAACACTCTTAATAATCTCTAAGTCCCAACAATTATCACAGGGACAGTTAAAGGAGGTCTGGTTGCACAATGGTTAAACACCCAGCTGTTAACTGAAAGATCCTACCTCAACAACTGCTCCTCCGGACAATAATATAGCAATAAGTTGTTGTTGTGTGCTGCAGAGTTGGAACTGACCCATGGCTCACCCTCTGGTGGGTTTTCAGAGGCAGTTAATTGTACTGGAGGAGATCGTTCATCCTTCTCCCACAGAGTGGCTAGTGGTCTTGAACAGCATGCCTTCAGG
>NW_006399949.1:3073977-3110481 GCF_000299155.1 Elephantulus edwardii
CACAATCAAGTGTTCTGGGATTCCAATTCTTCTTAGAGAAGAATTCTTAGCCACATTCAATGCGGGTTGTTGTTGTTAAGTGCCATCTAGTCATAGGCAGCTCATAATGACTCTATGAACAAAAGACCTGAACACTTGTATAACTTTCATTGTTTATCCAAGTTTATAGAGTTTCTGGAGGCAAGCTATTTTGGAAGTGGATGCCACTCCTGCTTGTTTTAATTGGGGAGCTCCACCAAACACTGTCCACCATGGGTAACCATTATCGCATTTGACACATCAGTGTCACAATGTTCAGCTTCACAGCAACCATGAGTTACCTTGGTACAGCAAATGGACAGACTGGGGCTATACCACCTAGAAGAATGTTTGACCTAAAACAATTAAAACCAGGACTGAGGGCCACAGATTAAAGCCCCCCACTCTTGGTTTGGTAGCATTACTTTCTGTCCACTAGGCCAACTGATCTCTCTCTATGCTGCTGTTGTTGTTGTTGTTAAGTTCATAGGTGTCGAGTCATAGGTGACTCATAGTGATCTTATGAACGAAAGACAATAGCATAGCTAAAGAAAAAATCTAACTTGAGGTATGTATTTGGTCTATTTTAACTTGTTAAAAATATTCTTTGATTATTACGGATATTAAACTGTCTGAAATTTTCTACAGAGTGAATAAAGGACAGTATATTTAAAAGCAGACCTCTGGTGACACAAATATTAGAATGATCAGTTGCTGACCCACAGTTTATCAGTTTGAACCCATCAGCTACTCTGAGTGATAGCTGTGGCATTCTGATTCTGTAAAGATTTATAGCCATGAAAATCTTATGGATTTTCTGTTCTGTAAGGCCATGATAATTTGATGACATTATAATTTTTTGTTTTTTTGTTTATTCAAAGCATAGGGAAACTATTTTTTTTCTTCCTTCCTTTCCCCTTCCTTTGTAAAATGCACTTGCATAGTGACAGTAGTCAAGAAATCAATAGAAGTCTTCCATTGGGAAAATCTATTGTCAGAGACCTTCTTTACAAAGTTCTAAAGAGGAAGGACATCAGTTTTAATACTGAGTTTTGCCTGTGTCAAACCATGATATTTTCAATTGATACTTCCACATCTAAAAGTTGTGCAATGAATAAGAATGACTGAAGAAGAATCAATGACCTTGAATTGTGACATTGAAGAAGTGTACTAAATATCTTATGGACTGTCAAAAGAACATGTCAAAAAAACCCCAAATCTGTCTTGGTCAAAGTGCAACCAGGGAGCTCTTCAAAGGCGAGGATGGTGAAACTTTGTCTCACATACTTTGGGCATGTTGTCTGGTGAGCTTAGTCCTTGAGAAAAGACATCATGTTGGGAAAGGTGAAGGGTCAGAGAAAGAGAGGAAGACGTGTAACAAAATGGATTGACTGAGTGACTGTAACACTGAACTCAGGCATATCAGAGGTAGTAAGAGTGGAGAAGAATAAGTCAAGACTAAAAGATGTTTTTCGTAGTATTGTTATGAGTCATAGTCAACTCTATGGCGCTTTATAAAACAACAACTGGTATCTCTTTACTTAATTAACTTTTATTCTATCTTTTATCATCTTAAGTCATTTTAGTAATTCTCAGTGCTACATCAATACTTGTAAAAAATGAGTCTCTGCGGTTTTATATCCAGGTGTACCTTCTTTATTGAATTTGCCAAATACTGTCTTTTTTTATATTTTTTTTTTTTTTTTACAGATTGCAGGTTTGTGTCTGTCTTGAGTCAAGTAAGTCTCCTGGCGCCACTTTTTCTACATCATGTGCTTGCTTTGTGTCTCTGGGTCACTTTTTGGTAATTCTCACCAAATATCACATAAACTTTTTTATAATGCTGTTACATGCTTAATAGACTACAGTGTAGTATAAACATAACTTTTATACGCTCTGGGAAATAGAAAATATAATGTCACTCAGTTTATTATGGTGCTCTGGAAGCATGCTGGCAATATCTCTTAAATGTGCCTGTGTATTTAAAAGAATAAAAATCTAATAATATCCCACTTTATTGCCTAGAAAGCAATACAACCTCATTTTGCCACAGGCAAATGAAGCTGTTAATTAGTGAGATGCTGAGATGTCTAGGGGAAGGCTAATGGAGGACAGTGTGTTTCCTGTGCCTCGAAGGGTCCACATCTTCTGGTTGGTTAGGGTAAGCATGGAGTGCCTAAGAGTTCAAGTGAAAGGGGCAAAAGTGGCAGACTTAAGAAACCTTGCAGAGGAATCTCAAAATGCTAGCCAGAGAAATAGAGGTTTGAAAGATTGTTTAGAGAGATTCCAGTGCAACATGCATCATGTCACATCACAGGTCAGGTCCTTAATAATGTGGAATTTTTGGAAGGCATGTCAAAAAAGGAGAAAGATGACAAAATGAAAAATAGAGGCAGGAGACTAAAATAAATAGATACCCAGAAATGGGATTCATTAGACTTTAGTAGCAAAGGATACATTCCTCTACTTTTCATCTTTACTTACATTCAGAAGATGAGTCTGAAGCCTACAAGAAGCCTTGGAGGCTGGAGAAGACGACTTGAACACAGCATTCTGTTAGAAGACACTGACTGGATTCTTGTCTGGAGCATTTCAAAGGAGAATCAAAAGAGAACTCTACAGTGGACTCTGGATTCAGGGGTAAGTACTGCCTCCTCAACTGAATTGCTGTGTGACTTTATTCTTAGTTTTTCTAATTTTTTTCATTTGAAAATGTATATAATGACATATTTCTTAATTTCTCCTGATAGCCCATTTGTAAGAATAAAATAAAATCATAAAATTCTTATGGCTTGGAGTGTTCACTTAATATTAGTTGAATTTGAGTAAAGATGAAAATTTAAGCTACTAAATAATTGAATGTGGATTTTTTGCCAGCTGAATAATATATTTATATTCCTGTATATGTCTTCTTTATTGAATTTTCCAGCTTGGTTCATAATAAAATGTGGATATTGCAGTAGCATATGCCTTCATCTTACTGGGAATAAGTATAAGATACGATTCATTTGACATGATCTGCTACATCTTTTTTCCTTGACAGTAAGGACAGAAAAATTAGAACACTGACATGTCTGTTGAAATTAAGCCAGGATCTAGTGAGGCGCACCATATTGATAGCCCTGTCTGAAGAAGTGCAGACCAGATTCGGGGAGAAAGTCCTAATAACTAATCTGAAACACTGTGGTGAGCCAGACTTAGGGACACACAGGCCACAAACCACAGGATGAAGAACAGCCAGATGTCCAGTCGTAACAGTATCAGGATGGCTAGAAGAGGACACAGGAGGCTGCTTAACAGAGAGATAAAGCCCACCCTCCAGAAGCCTTGCAGCAATAAACAAACTCAAACAAGTGACTGGTACTAGTGCTAGGCCACATCTGAAAAGAAGGGATTGGGCTCAGTAACAGCCTCAGAGTCATCAGGAAAAGACCTGTAGTCCCATTTCAGAGGAAGTGGAGTGATGTTTATTCTATTCATATAAGTAGAATGATAAAAGAGGTCCCACTCTCTGGATCTGTCTCTGTGCAGAAACTTCTAGAGTAACATGTCATAGTGTTCTCCATTTAGCCTTTAAAACAGTGGTGGAGATGGCAAGATATTAGAAAGACCATCAGTTACAGGTCATGTTCTCCAAATTTGCTTTTCTATTGAAAAGAATAATATTTAAGTTTGTTGTTGTTAGATGCTGTTGAGTCAACTGTGATGCAAAGAGACCACCTATCCTGCCCCCTCTCAACACCATACTCAAGTCCATTGTTGCATCTGAGTTGATCCACCACTTGTCTGTCAGTGGGCTATACTGTGGTGACTCACATGGTCATGTGATACTAAACCTATGCTACCAGGATTTCAAATATCAGCAGGGTCACCCATGGTGACATGTTTCAGTGGAGCTTTCAGACTAAGACAGACTAAGAAAGAAACAAGGCTGGCCATCCACATCTGAAATAATAAGCCTTCGAAAGGTCTATGACTATTTATCGCTTTCATGGGGGATTGTTTTGCTAAACCAAAGGTGCTGTGTTTCTGACAGTTGAAATCTCCAGTGGCTGGCTTTGAGGGAGAAGGCTGAGCTATCCCCTTCCTTGTGATTAACAACCTTGGAAACCTGCTGGAGGATCAGATATGAATTGGTTTCTACTTGACAATGAGATTGCTCTCAAATCTGGGTCCACTTTAGTGGCTCCAAAATTGAGGGGGGAAAAGAAGTAATTATCAAGTCTAATCATCGTTTGGGCAATTGAGAGCACTATGGTAAATAAAGAAGAGATTGACAGTGTCAACAATTTCAGATTGTTTGGCACCACCATCAACACTCTTGACACCAATAGTCAGAAAATCAAAAGATTAATTACACTGTGAAAACTTGTAATCAGGGAACTCTTCAGAGTCCTGAGAAGCAACAATGTCATTCTAGATACTAAGGTGCACCTGGTCCAGGTCATGGTCTTCACAATTACTTGCTATGCATCAGAGAGATGGGCAATGACTAAGGATGACAGAAGATGAATTGATGCATTTGAGTTATGGTGTTAGAGAAGAGTCTTGAACATACCATGGACTGCCAAGAAAACAAATAGATTCTTGGAGAGGATGAAACCAAGTTTCTTCTTGGAGGCTAGGATTTTGAAGGTTGGTCTCACATACTTGGACACGTGGCCAGCAAGGACCAGTATTAGAGAAAGATATCATGTTCAGAAGGGTAGAGGTACAGCAAAGGAAAGGAAGATCCCAGATAAGATGGATTGGCACAGTGATTAGGGTAATTGAGGTAGGTATGTCAGGACAGGTCAGACTTCAGAGCTGTTGTATATAGGGTCACTGCATTATGCGGATGACACAACCCTGCTTGCTGAAACTGAAGAGGACCTGAAGTGCCTGCTGCAGAGTGTCAAGGACTGCAGCCTACAATATGGATTGAGGCTCAATGTCAAGAAGACAAAGATTCTCACCACTGGACCAACTGGCAGCATCAGGATGGATGGTGAAGAGACTGAGATTGTACACAGCTTTAGTTTGCTTGGCTCCACAGTCAACAGTCTTGGCACCAGCAGCCAGAAAATTAAAAGGCGCATTGCCATGGGAAAGTCTGCTGTTAGGGACCTCTCCAAAGTACTGAAGAGCAATGGTGTCTCTCTGGAGACTAAGGTGTATCTGATACAGGCCATGGTCTTCGCAATCACTTGTTATGTATCAGAGAGTTGGACAATGACCAAGGAGGATAGAAGGAGAATTGATGCCTTTGAGCTGTGGTGCTGGAGAAGAGTATTGAGAATACCATGGACTGCTAGGAAAACAAACATATTTGTCCTGGAAAGGGTTAAACCGGGTGGCTCCCTGGAGGCAAGGATTCTGAGGCTCCATCTAACATACTTTCGACATGTTGTGAGGAGAGACAGGTCCTTGGAGAAAGACATCATGCTTGGGAGGGTGGAGGGACAGCGCAGGAGAGGAAGGCCCTCTATGAAGTGGATTGATTCAGTGACTGGGATAATTGGAATGGGATTGTCAGAGACAGTGAGATTGGCACAGGACAGAGCGGAGTTTAGGGCTGTTGTACATAGGGTCGCTATGAGTAGCAAGCGACTCAACGGCACATAACAACAACAACAACATGAGTCACAGGTGACTCAATGTCACATAACAACTACCATGTTCACAAAGAAGCTTTGTTGACCGACTGGTAAGAACCTGCATTGCAATTTTGAAGGCATGTGGGTCAAATCCACCAGCTATGGTACAAGAGAGGGATGAGCAGATTCCTCTAGAGTGTTTTACAGCCTCTGAAAACCCACTGAATGAATCATAATCAATGAGTCAGTTTTAACTTGATGGCATGCAACAACAACAACAAAAACCCTGTTCTCAAATAAGCATTCTATTCTAAGCCAGGATTCAAGTCCAGAATAGACAAGTAAGACATCTAATTGGACTTGGGACAAAGCTTCTTGAAACTTCTGACTGATTAGGGCCAAACTTGGTCCGAGAGCCTGCAGCAGGTCTGAACTTGAATTGTGCCCTTGATTTGAAAACTGTAGGGACAAAGATGGGAAGGGCCCTTAAAGTTGAGCAGGGCATGAGTGTTATTTCAGAATGATGTGCCCTCCACTCTTACATATAGCTTGCTCATCACTCCCACTCACTTCATAGTGAGAAGTCTGTCAGCTCTTAGAATAGCAATAAAATAAGGATTATTGATTCTGTGGTCATGTTCCCTTCTATAAACATTATGCCATCTATGTTCACCTCTCACGTTGGGTTCATGACAATATTCAGCATCTGTTCAAACCATGTTTTTACATATATGTACACATAGCTTCATATTACTTGACTATATTTATTTTAAAAAGGTTATTTTATAAATTCCTGACTCTAGATTAATGAATATAAAGCAAAGTGTGCAATTAAAGAATGCAATCTGTACACATTGAACAGAAGCACCCTTTTGACAGGGGCTATTAGATGTTTTAGCTCTAGAAACAGGCAGTGTAATGCAGAGATAAGAGCTAATTAGACTTCAGTTTTGGTCATCTCACTTGTAAATTGTGCCCTAAAGCAAGTCATTGTTTTATATAAGCCTCAGTTTTCTCATTGGTACAGTTATAATACTAATAATGTCTTACTCAAAGGGAGCCTTAAAATTTACTTGAATACATGTCTGGAGAAAGATCTAACATTATGCCCTGTATATAAGTAAGATGGGCCAAATTCACTGCATTTCTACCTAAACTGTACTTTCAGCTTGTTTGAGGAGTTACTAGCTTTATTTATTTCATTCTTTGCTTGCCTAACTCAATTTGTGACTCCCAAAGGAATGAAATTTGAAAGAAAGAGTGAAACTCAATTTGTATTCCTCAAATAATGCCTCCTGGTCAGAGGTGGAGTAGACAGTGTTGGCATGTTTATTTGGTTTGGAATTTTAAGCCAAATTAGGAATTAAGGTAAGTAGAGGGACAGCACTATTCATGAAATTGGAAAGGAACAGTTCTGGAATGTGGTCACTCCTATTTGATTTTATGTGGAAGCTAAATATTAATTTTTCTAAAATAAATCTTTTCCTCCAGGAGGCCTTTATTCCTCTTTCATGTAGACTTTGACTTGCTTTCACACAGAGTTATATGAGGTGAGGGGAGAGTCTTCAGATGATCTTGCTTGTTTAAAGGAGAAAAATAAAGTTCCAAACAGCTCTCGTGCCAATTGCATCAATGAGTACAAATTGTTGAATAGTAAGAACTTTTTTTTTCCATTTCTAAAAGAAACCATAGAAGCTAGAGCAAATAAAACCCCTGGCTACATATGATCAGAATCAACACTGTTGATCAACTCTACTGCCGAACTCTGAACATAACATTTTATTCTTCCTTTAATTCAAGCCTCAAGTTGCAATACTTAGAGATAATCTGGGTAAAAATTTTAACTTGTGCAGGAAGTCTCACAAGAAGATGATGGAATATATAGAATAAAAAAGAATTATACCAAAAAGGATTTGCTGACGTGAAAATATTTCAATAAGTATCCTGTGATCAAGAGCCTATGGTGATGAAGAAAGAAGTTCAAACTGCAGTAAAGAAATTGGCAAAAAATAATCCCCCAGGGATTGATGGGACATCAATTGACATTTTTCAAATGGCAGATGCAGCCCAAGACGTGCTCATTAGTCTAAGCCAGGAAATTTGGAGGACAGCTGCCTGGCCAACTGATTGAAATAGACTCATATTTGTTTCCATTCTCAATAAATGTTATCCAGAAGAATGTGGAAATTATTGAATAAGATAATTGATATCACATGCAAGCAAAATACTAAAGATCATCCAAAAATGGATAATAATACATTAGAATAGAATAATACATTAACAGAGAATTGCCAGAGCTTAAGATGGATTTAGAAGAGGCACCAGGGGATCATTGCTGATGTCAGATGGATCCTGGCTGAAAGCAAGAATACCAGAAGAATGTCTATTTATGCTTCGTTGACTATGCAAGAGCATTTGACCAAAACAAATTATGGCCAACAATGAGAAGAATGGAAATCCCAGATCACTTAATTGTATTGTCATATGAACAAAGCAAGGGAACACTGTTGTTGTTTTTGTTGTTTGATGCCGTTGAGTCATAGACGACTCATAGCGACCCTATGAATGAACAGCCTGAGCACTGTTCGTACATAAAGTTTCCGGAGGCGAGCCATTTTGGAAGTGGATGCCACTCCTGCTTCCAGGCTTGATTTAGTCGGGAAGCTCCAGCCAAAACACTGTCCACCATGGGTGCCCATTGCCACGATTGGCACATCACTGTCACAGGCTTCAGCATCACAGCAACCACGAGTTACCTCTGTACAGCAACGCAGACCAGTGCTATACCACACGTCAAACACTACACAGTTTAAAATTAAGAAAGGTGTATTATCAGGGTTGTATATTTTCTCCATACCTATTAAATCTGTATGCTGAGCAAATTATTTGAGAAGCTGGACTCCATGAAGAAGAATGTGCAGATGGCACAACCTCACTTGTTAAAAGTGAGGAGGACTTGAAGCACTTGATGCAGAAGATCAAAGACTGAAACATTCATTATGGATTGCATCTCAACATCAAGAAGACAAAAATTCTCACCACTAGATGGATAAGTAACATCATGTGAAATGGAGAAAAGAATGGAACTGTCCATGACTTCATCTTACGTGGATCCACAATCAAAATGTATGATACCAGCAGGAAGGAAGAAGGTCAGGAGACATATTGCACTGGAAAGCCTATGGTCTGGAATCTCTCTAAATAATGTTATCTTGAAGATTAAGGTGTGCCTGATTCAGGCCATTGTCTTTTCAATCACTTGCTGTGTTGCTGAGAGCTGGACAGTGAGTAAGGACAAGAGAAGAAACAGTGATGCAATTTGAACTGTGGTAATTGAGAGGATTGCTGAATGTCTTATCAACTGCCCAGCAACCAAGCAGATATATCTTTGAGAAGGTGCAGCCAGAGTGCTCCTTGGAAGCAGGGATGGTGAAGCTTGATCTCATAAACACTGGGCATGTTGCTAAGAGAATCTATCTCTTGGAGAAGGACATCATGCTTGCAAAGGTGGAGGGGATGGTGAAGGAGAGGAAGACCCTCAACTGGATGAACTGACACAGTTGCTGCAGCAAAGAGCTTAAGTATGTCAGAGATCGTAAGAATGGCCCAGGCTAGGGCACAGTTCAGATCTGTTGTTCATCAGGTTGCTATGGGCCATACTCAACTTGATACCACTAACAACAACCACATATGCTTCAGGAAATAGAGAAGCAAACCTCCAAAAACTAAGCAGATTAGGGGATAACAAGAAGCACTAGGATAGGCATTCTTTTCTCTTTTTCTTCCTGCTTATGGTTCCCTAAAGCCAGTTAGTGCAATGATATTGTTGACTTATAAACAGAAGTCAAAAGGAAATTCAAGCTTCAGAAAAGACACATTCCAAATATATTAAAATAGGAAGTCATTGAATCCTTTTTAAAAATTCTGTATGGTTTCTCTTATGCTGTGTCTCTTCTCTGAAATTGTTAGGGCCAGAGAAAAGAAAACTAAATTGCAGGTTATACACTTGCTATCTAAGCAGTAATTTCATTGTATTAGTCTTCTAATAATCTTGTGGCCTGGTGGCAAGAAGCTGCACTGCAATCTGGAAGGCACACAGTTCAAGGCCACAAGCTGCTCTGCAGGAGAAGGATGGGCAATCTCCTCTCATGTGTTTAAATGCCTCTTAAAATCTGTTGGAGGGTCATCTGTAGGTTAGTTCCATCTCAACAGTACATAACAACAACCCCCCTGTTCCATTTATAGTTTGGGGTTTTTTTTTATCATTTTTTTTGTTTACTTCCTTATTTAGAAAATATTCCCAAACTATTATTACTTAATGCTTTATGCCATTTTGCATGTATGTTTTCTAGCCCTAGTGGCTTAGTGGTGAGAAGTTGCACACTGTCAACCTAAAGGGATGTGGTTCAAATCCACCAACTGCTCTGTGGGAGAATGATGAGCAGTCTTCTCTCATGCAATTCACTGCCTCCGAAAATTCACAGGAGGGTCAGTTATGAGTTTTTTCTAAATCTATGGTAACTAATAACATCAACAGCAATTCAGTCTGTAAAATTATGCATCCTATTCTTGCCTGCATAGTGTATAGGTCTACATTTACTCATTTGTAAAATAATGGAACTGGGCCAGATTTGTAGTGCTCAAACTGTGCTCATATTTAGGATTAACTAATTTCTGCTGGGGGAGGGTGCTGCCCCGTGCATTGCCTAGATTCCAGTAATTCATCTCGGACCCTCCAGTGTGACAATGTCTTAAAAATGTCTTCAGTTATCTCCTAGATGCAAAATCTCCTCCTATTGTGAGCCACCTCTCCAAAACCCTTATCAGAATCTGCTGAGGAATGTGGTAAAAGCGTCAATGTGTCCAGTCTCCGATCTACTTCAGTAAACGGAATCTCTGTGCTTTTTTATTACCTTGCTAACTAAGGTGTGCTTGATCCAGGTCATGGTCTTTGCAATTACTTGCTATGGAGAAGAGCACTGAACATGCCATGAACTGCCAAGAGAACAAACAAATATGTCTTAGAGACAGTGCAGCTGAAGTGCTCTTTGGAGATAGAAATTATGAGGCTTCACCTCACATACCTTGGGAACATTGTTAGGAGAGCCTATTTCTTGGATAGGGACATGATACTCAGGAGGGTAAACAGTCAGTGAAAGAGAGGAAGATCCTCAACCACATGATGACTGCCACAATGGGCTTTTATGTGTCAGGAAGTGTGAGGATGACACAGGATAGGACAGAGTTTAAATCTGTTGTTCATAGGGTCATTATAGGTCATACTCTACTTGACAGCACCTAACAGCATCAATAATATTCAGTCAAAATTGAGGTGCAAATTTAATTCTTCCTCTTAACTCAAGTAGAGGTTGTACTGTAAGGCATTCGGAATGTCTAGAATATTACAAAATCAGTATGATTTTTGTCTCTGTGGTGATGTAAAGTCTTCCTTGAAATTTTTCTAGATATTTCTAGCCAGAAGAAATACTTATAGTACTTCAAATATAACCCAACATATATCACATTCTCTCTCAAATTCTCTCTCATTGGCACCAAATGGGAAGCTACTCACAACTGATCTTCCAGCATGTTTTAGGACACTGTAAATTTATCATTTTATGACACTGTAAATTTGCCCATTTTTCCTCCATGGTATTGTCAGGGGACTTGACCAGTCAGAGAGGTGAGGTCTTTGGTTTAGCAGCACAACTCCCTGTGGATATGTCACTAGAAACTGGCTCTCTCCATGTTTGCCATTATGTTTCTAAGGTTTTCTCCTCATTTAACACTATGAGTTCCCTAAAGACAATCCCAGAACACTTAATGATGCTTATATGAAACTTAGATCAAGAAGCTGTTCTCTGAACAGAGCAAGGTTTAGAATCACAAAAGGTATATGTCAGGTGTGTATCCTTTCTCTGTGTTTGTCTAATGTGTCCTGAACAAATCACTTGAGAAACTGGATTCTGTGAAGAAGAATGTAGTAACAGGATTTGGAGGAAGATTCATTAACAACTTGTATTATGCAGATAACACAACGTTACTTACTGAAATTGAAAAATATTTGAAGCACCTTGCTGCAGAAGATCAAAGACTATCATGTTCAATATAGATTGCATCTCGATATCAGGAAAACAAAATATTTGCCCATTGGACTTACAAGCAGCATCATGACATATGGAGAAAAAAATTGAAGTTGTTAGTGATTTCATCTTACTTGGATCCACAATCAACACCCATAGTACCAGCAATCGGAAGATGTATTACATTGTGCAAGTCTGCTATTAAGAACCTCTCCAAAATATTGAGAAACAATAATGCCATTTTGAAGACTAAAGTGCACCTGATTCAGACTGTGGTCTTTTCAATAATCTGCTATGGCTTTGAAAATTGGGCAATAAAGATGACAAAATTGATGCATTTGATCTGTGTTATCAGATAGGATTACTGAATATCTCATGGACTGCCACAAAGAACAAGTAGAAATACCTTGGAGAAAGTGCAGCCAGAATACTTCTTGGAGGCAAAGGGGACAAAGCTTCTTTTCACATATTTTAGGCATGTTGCTAGGAGAGGTCATTCCATGCAGAAGGACATCATATTTGGAAAGGTGGAGGTCAGAAAAAGAGAAGAAGATCCCTCGATGAGAAGGATTGACACAGTCACTGAAGCAATGGGCTCAAATGTGTCAGAGAAGATAAGGATGGCACAGGATAGGATAAATTTCAGATACATTGTATATTGGGATGCTATGAATTGTACTTGACAGGATCTACTAACAACAAAGACAAAGACCCTACTTAATCAATTTCCTCTTCTTCACGAAGTACTGACTGTGACTGCATGCCTCTAATGATGTTAAACATATTTGCGCTAATGCCATAAAATTTTGAGATAGCATATAACACAACTTCCTGACATTTTGACCACAATCTTGAAGCAGTATTTCCTATGTTAATGTGCTTAAAAATCTTCCACTAGTGGATTGGTAACTCTGGACTCAAGATTCTTCATCTGAAAAGAGCTATTCCCTGGAGGATGATCTAAGTACCAAATCTGGAATACTGAATGTCCAAGACCTAAGCTTTGAGCTGGATTTACCCCCTCCCCCATCAGTAGGATGAGCCAAATGAGTGAGCTTTGGTGGAGAAAATAATAAAACCCTGATCCTTTTGTAGCCCTTAGAGTTATACATAAAGTCAGGGCTGTTTGGGACCAAAGTGGCCAAATTCAACAATAAGAGTGAAGAAATTAGCATGAAACACTGGCAGACTCCTTAATATAGTAATGATTTCATACAAAAGCCCTCTTTGGGAGATTCCTGTCAACTAGGCCGTTCACGTGTTTTTTTCTTATTGCATTTCTTTCCTGCTCAGCACATCAGTAGTCAGAGAGACTGGTGGGATCCCCACGGCATCAGACGACCACAGGAATGCCTGCAGGAGGCAGACCCGAGTCAAGAGTCTAGAGCCTAAATTCCCAGGCATTTCTGTGAGAGCAGGGAGTAAGAAGAAAGGAAGGGGGGGCATACCTTGGCTCAGTAGGTATTTTATTAAGGAGGAGAAGCACGGGAATCAGAGGAACAGGAAAGCTTTTAGCTAGTCCCTTGGAGTCTGGCAACATTTCTGTCAGCTTTCTCATTCCTAGACTGATGCTTATTTCCTAAGACCTGGGGATATTGGATTCATTAAACAGCCTCTTTGTTCAACTCTCACAATAAGAATTTGTAACTGAAAACCATTTGACGTTTTGTAACATTTGGCAGGTACAGGAGATGAAGAGTCTGAGCCTCAGTTTTGCAAGGAGACACACATGGGAAAGCAGCCAGGGCAGAAGAAAAGTACTGATGCTTCTTGCTCGAGCCAGCTGTCCAGGTCTTGTAAAAGGTAGACTATCTAATGTGTTGGGAAGCAGTCCTTTACATTCTTTGGTCCTCTACACTAATGTTCCATGCCTGCCCCTGCCCCTGCTCCTGCCCCAATACAGGACATAATTCGCTCACTTCCTTTTGAGTCAGAAACTGACTGGTAGCGTACTTTGCGTGTTCTCTGTGGGACTTGACTCTCAGGCAGCTTTTCAAAGACAGTTAATTGCACTGGAGAAGAGTGCCCGTCCTTTTTCTGAGGATGAAGCTGGTGGATTCGAACTGCGTGCCTTTGGGATTGCAGCGCAAGTGGCTATTTACTATCCATTCCGAGGCACGCAGTTCAAATCAACCCATTGATCCTCTGGAAAGATGGCTGGATCCTGGGCCTTAAAAACCCTTTACTCTGTTCTGTACCAGCTGTATGGTCAGTTTACTACACCTAGTGTTTTACTGCCTCTAAAAACCTGCTGCAGGGTCAGCTATGAGTCAATTTCAATCTGAATCATTTATAACATTAAGCAAGATCGAGTTCTTTAGCCATTTCTCAGCTGTATAAACTTCGTACATCACTTTTCTTCTCACAAATCTGTAGGTGGACCAGTAGGCTCAATGGTGCTTTCCTCATTGCCTGAGATGAAACTTCAGGCAGCCTATGAGAGTGAGAGAACTGTGAGGTCATGTGCAAGCTCCAGAAAATGATTGGCGCCCTAACTTTACTACTCTGGCTTTTCTTCCATCTCTAATAAGAGAGCAAGAGTGTCCACTTCTGCAGCCTAGAAGGGACCCCACGTGCGCAGCTCCTCATCCAGCGGGGCCTCACGCGGCGGCGCTCGCTCCCGCGCTGGCGCTCCAGTCCATGGCCCTGGCTGTTCCGAGCCTGCAGGGCGCGCAGAGAGCCGGCTCGCTGAGGCTTGGCAGCAGGAGGAGCGTGCGAGCTGTGGGCGTCCCTTTAAAAGCAGTGGCTGGGGCAGGGCCTAGCCATTCAGTCCTTGAAAAGCCGGCGGTCACCTGGGGCTCTCGGAACCGGCCCTTTGCTGTGGGGTCCTCGCAATCCTGAGAGGGTAATAAGAAACGTGAAACACCCCGCAACTATCTCTAGAGTGTGGCCACCTCGCGCTTCCTTACGGCGGAGGATGCGGGAGCGCATCTGGGTGTCGCCGTCGCTGCTGCTGCTGCTGTTGCTCCTGCCACTGCTGTGGGGTAGCCCGCCGGACAGTTCGAGCCCGGAGCTGGAACCTGTTCCCGGGCCTCTGCAACCCTACGACCTGCTCTACGCCAGTGGCGTGGCCGCCTACTACACCGGGGACTACGCGAGCGCCGTGCGTGATTTGGAAGCAGCGCTGCGCAGCCACCGGCGCCTGCGGGAAATACACTCGCGTTGCTCCCGCCACTGCTCCGCGCGCCGCCCGCTTGCGCCACCCGGCGCCGGCCCCGGGGCCGAGCTGCCCTTTTTCCGCGCGGTGCTGGAAAGGGCTCGTTGTTACCGAAGCTGTGAGACTCAGCGCCTTGGGGGGCCGGTGTCCCGTCACCACGTGAGCGAAGACGTGCGCAGTGACTTCCAGCGCAGAGTGCCTTACAACTACCTGCAGCGGGCCTACATCAAGGTACTCAGAAGCGTGCGCTTTCCCACAGCTGATTCTCCTGGAGGGTCTGGAATGCGCGCTGGAGGCTTCCCCGCTGTTTCTGGCTCTCTTTTAAAATTATTTTTAAAATTTTATTTTCTATTGGCTTATTTACAAAGTTCGTATATATTGTTGCCGCTGTCCTTCAGACTTTGAGATTTGGTTTCCTTAATACCTTTCTTTATTGTGCTTGTGAATATAGCAATATTGGTGGTTCCTGCCCCGTTCCTAGCGGAATTTGAGCAAGTAATTTTCTTTCTCTCAGGATCCATTTCTTTCTCAATCTGAAGTCGATACTGATAAACTGATGTTTAGAGTACCCATTTAGCACTCAATTCTGAGATTTTGGTACAACAGGGTCTAATGCAAGGTTTCTCTGTTCATGTCTTAGTTTGACTGCACCTCGATTTCTCTTTTGTCTGAACTCCCTTACCCCTTTTACACTCTAGTCTACACCTTTCCTCTAAAGTTTAAAACAGCAGAGTTATAACTAAAGAAAAGAGATCAAAAGAGAAGAAAAGGAGCAATTGGAAGGGATGCATCTGTATGAGGCGCTCTCACTTAAACGGATTCACCAAAGTGCTGCCTTTAATCTTTTGGTAAAGGGGCTTCTAGATTCAGTAGGTGGGCATTATTCACCTTCAAGTCACTCAGAATACTGAGAGGGCTGCATTAGTGACCCAGTATTTCCTTGTTCGTGTGTGCGTGCGTCAGTGTGTATGTCTGTGTTCAACTTGCCTGAAGCTTTCATCAGTGGGAGTATATACTGACAGGTTTCCTCACATCCACATTTTTGAAGACATTTCTGGATGCTTCTGCAAAGAGTTACTAGCCTTAATACCGGGACCTTCCCCTTCCTCAGAACGCTCAAAGTTGCAAGTGCTGCATTTATATATTTAAACATACTCCTCTCCTGCTGATTTCCTATGCCAGTATATCAGCATTTCTTCTACAGCTCTTGGAAAGAGGTCACAGCCCCCAGGGCTGGTTGGTCAGTCATGCTTCCAGTGGACCACGCTTATGTCTCTGAAGCAGAACAAATGCACACCATGTGCAGATATCCAAAGACCAGTCACTGTTCAATCTACACTGTCTGCCCTTACAGGTGACAGAGCTGCCTTGGGATTTGCAGCTGTCTGTGGAGGTCATGAAATCACAACTGTGACTAACTCTTAAGGCCTGGGGGTATGGTCAAGGTCCTAGAGTTTGTAGACTGGTGATGTCTTAGACAGGAAATAAAGAGAACACCTGAGTCATTTGCAGAACTTGTCTGACATTGCTTTGTGGCTCATGATGGATTTGCCAGGGCATGCATCAAGTATAAATATGATAGCATTTAAATGATTGACACAGTTTTTAGTTGTGTTAAGGAAATCAGTAACTATTAATCAGAGAGCAGACCTTGAGTGTTTGACGGAGGGTATTATCAGCCACTGCCTAGACTAGAACAAGGCTGGGAGAGTTTGGCCTCTGTAACACTTACCAGTTGTATAATATGTGGTATTGCCAAGGGATCTGTCACATTCAGAAACATTTTTGGTTTTTTAGGTCCAGAAAGGGAATCCATATTTATGAGTGACATCCACTTCCATAAATAGCTTGCCTCGGGAAATCCTATGAACATGGAGAAAGGATGAAAGCCACGCAGCTGTCGAGGACTTTGATTCATCAGGTCGCTATGAGTCACCTACAACTCGACGGCACTTAACAACAACAAAAAATTCTATAAAAACTATCATGTGTTCTTTGATTCTGTAATGAATCTGATAATTGTTGATGTTAAATTGCTCACTCATTCTCCAGCTAGTTTTTTTCAGGTTAGAAGTCAAAAGAAATGAAGTTGTGATGCCACAGGTCTAACATGCCTTACATTTTTTCAGTAAATTGATAACAGAAACAAGTAATGAGTATACATCTCCATGATACTTTGTTGTAATATAATTAGCCAATAAGGTTAACACAATTTTTTTTTTTTTTTTAAAAACTGCCTTAGCTGCTTTCAGATGTGCCGATTTCAGGTGGGTCTGAAAACAGCAAAAATCTTACTTTTCTGACTTCACCTCTATTTCTTACAGGCAAAAATTCTTGCATTTTGTGATTCATTGTCTCTTAGGGAAGAAACAGTTTCACCCATTTTACACTCATTTTTGATAGTGGCGCTTGCAATAGTGTCTTTGTAAGCACAATAGTGCCTTTGATACAGTGCATCATGTTTTCCAGGTCTCCCTTACACTTGAGAGTTTTAACATTTGTTTAGCTTCCTGGGAATGCAAAACACACATGCACGCACAGAGATATGGATGCTAACATGTTCATTCCTAATGATAAAATCTGTGAGTGCTCTTGCATGCACCTGGATATGATTATTCCCTGTATTGTTGAGTTAGTTATAACTTCAGTGCCCAATTTGTGCCTTAAAAGGATAATACTGGGTCACATTGAATTCACCAAAAACTTTGGAGACAGATTTTGAGACTTGTCTGTCAACTGGAAATTATACTTCAACTGGAAGGTCACGTAGAGATGATAAAACAGTAGTGAGTCTCTGTTATGGTACTTTAAAACTACAGAAGCCCTCACACTGCCATTCCCAAAGATCTCAGAGCTACCACTCTGGAAGGAGATCCTGTTGGGTGCTGGTGAACGGGGGAGAAAGAATGAGAATTATAAACTCAGACTTGTCAAGTTCCATTTCTCATTTCAATGCTGAGGAAAGGAGCTCACACACTGTTGATTGCACTTTGCGGCAGAGCTAACATGATTTTCTGGAATGAGCACAGGCCTGGCATCCAGGCATCTGAGCTCAACCATAATTGAGGCACCTGCTTGTGTTGTGTCCCCTGCCCCTGGTGGCTTCAGGCCCCAGGGAAGGCAGGAGTCTCTGGGGCTGTGCTCTTGCTCAGATTTGGACAGCTCCAGAAATGAATAGGTCCTTTTTCTATGGGTTAGCCGACACTTACTGCACTTATCCTAATGCCTGATCAGTAGAAAATCCACTTCAAGACCTGACATGTTGGAAATCTGACTGAACCGCTTTGAGACAGTGGTTCCACCTGGCTCCTGTTTCCACTGTGCTATTTAAAGCCAGGACACAACTCTTCAACCTTTTTGTTTGTATCATTTAAGTTGTAAAAGGTAACTCTGGATTCATAGCCTAAAATCTAAAAATCTCATTTCATGATTTCTGCTCAGAAATTTTCAGTGGTATCTCCAAGTCAAGTCTCATTTAATCCAGCTTCCTTCACAGACTATTTGAGCTTTAGCCTTCCCGGTCCCATCTTCTCTCTGTTAGCCTCCAGCCAAAGGGAATAATCAGTTCTTGATCAAGTTGTGTCTGACGCTTTTCTGATGTTGTCTCTTCTTTTGGACCAAACATAAAATGAGATATTTCTGGGATGACATTTTTTTTATTCCTTCAAGTTTCTAGCAGTGTGTCTGGGAGCAAATTCCTATACTTTCGGAGTTTTAGTTTTTCTATTTAAAAAGAGAATGAAAATAGGAAATGCCCAGTTGAGTTAGAGGAGGTTTAAGAGAGCAAACCCTGGTGGTGGAATGGCTTAGTGTTCAGCTGCTAGCAAAATTGCCTGTTAAGAGTTGCGCCACCATCCCAAGGTGCCACCTCTCTGGCAGTTCACATGCACCCAGTGGCTCTGCGGAATACATATGGGCAGTTTCATTCTTTCTGGGTGATTTTAAGCCTCAGAAACTCAGTAGAGTGTCAGCTATGAGTTGGTTCAGACTTGGTGGAAACAGGCTTTAAGTGAAAACGGCTATGTGAGAGAAAGATACAATAGTCAACTTCTGTGAAGATTACAGCCTTAGCAACCTTATGAGACAATTCTGCTCTGCCTTACAGGACGGTTGATGGCAACCAAACTTGATGGCAATGGTTTTGCTTTATTTATTTAACTAGAAGAGCTGATAAATTTAGGGTAAAGTGCCTGAGAGAAGACTTAGTTGTCAGAAAGTACTGAAAACATAATTCTTATTATTAGTTTACTTGTTCCTTTTTCTCATTCCTCCTTCCCTGCCTGTACAAATCATGCTGTTTTCGTCGTCGTTGTTGTTATTGTTAGTTTCCATCCAGTTGACTTCAACTCACAGCAACAGTCTGTACAACATCTCTGAATCTTGCCCTATCCTGCACTAACCTCTCTGATATGCTCAAGCGCATCATTGCTAAACGACTATGTCAGTCCATTTTGTTGAAGGTCTTCCTCTCTTTCTTTGACCCTCCTCTTTCCCCAGAATGATGGATTTTTCCAAAGATTGACCCCTCCTTATGATATGCCCAACATATGTGAGTTGACGTCTCACTGTCCTTGCCTTTAAGGAGCACACTGGTGGCACACGTTCCAAGAAAGTGTTGCTTGGTTTTTGTCATTCAGTGGGACGCTCAGTACTCTGCTCCAGCACCACAAGACAAAGAGACTTCAATTCTTCTTCTATCATCCTTACTCTTTGTTCAGATTTCAGATACATAGAAAGTTATCAATAATGTCCTAGCTTGGATCAGGTGCAGTTCAGTTTCTAAGCTGACACTGTTGGATGCTCCTTAGCCTTTTGGAGAGATCCTTGACAGCTGACTTTCCCAGTGCTACCTCTCTTTAGATTTCTTGAAAGTTGCTCCCATGGGTATTATTTGTGGATCCAGGTAAAGTGAAGTTCCTAACAACTTCAGACTTTTCTCCATCTATCATGATGCCTTTGAGTTGTGGTGCTGGAGAATTGTGGTACTGAACATATCATGTACTTCCAAGACAGAAACAAGTCTATCCTGGAGAGGGTAAAACCACACTGCTCTTTGGAGGCTAGGATTTTAAAGCTCTGTCTCACACATTTTGGGCATGTGGTCAGGGGGGACCAGTCCTTGAGGAAGGACATCATACTTGGAAAGTTGGAGGGACAGCTCAAGAGAGGAAGAGGCTACATATTGAGACAGATGACTGGGGTAATAGGGATAGGTGTGTCAGAGACAGTGAAATTGGCTCAGGATAGGTCAAAGTTCAGACTGTTTTACATAGGGTTGCTTCGAGCTGCAAGCAACTTAATGGCACACAACAACAACAACAACAACAACATTATGATGTTTTTCCAGGGTGAGGAATTTAATTTTCCTGAAATTTAGATATAATCTAAATTGTTGCTGTTGTTAGGTGCTGTTAAGTATAACTCATAGTGACCTTATGAACAACAAATCTAAACCCTGTCCTATCCTATGCCATCCTCAAAGTTTTTGACACATTCGAGCTCATTGCTGCAGTCAATCTGGTTGAAGATCTTCCTCTCTTTTGCTGATTCTCCACCTTTCCAAGCATGATGTCCCTCTCCAAGCAACATTCCCAAAGTATGTGAGACCTAGATTTGTCCTCTTTGCCTTCATGGAGCACTCTGGTTGCATTTCCTCCAGGGCGTGTTAATCCATATTGAAAACTAGTCAATTCCTAGGGCTTTATATTGTGTTAGTGCCTTCAGTGCACCTTGCACATCTTCCTTCATTACCATTGGTTCTTGATCATATGCTACTTCTTGAAATTGTACATATCATAGTTTGTTGTTGTTGTTGATTGCCGTCAAGTCAAGGTCGACTCAGAGAGACTCTATGAACAAAAGACCTAATGCCTTTCTATAGCTATTATCACAGTTTAATGTAAAAAAAAATATTTTTGTGAGAACTTCCTTCATTCCCTCCATATTTCTCAGCAGTTTATCATTTCTACCTTAATTAAATGCCATATCAAGATTACTTTTATCATTTTAAGCTTTGTTTTTAGTTAATTGGTATAGTTTCTTATTCTCTTTGAGAGAAATGAAGACTTAAAATGAAGACTATCTTAGTCACTTACCTATTTCCTAAAGAAGTTTCAGAGCTGGATTATTATTAGAATCACAAGGGACTAATACAAATGTGATTAATTTCCACTATGCATCAGAAAAATCAATGCCATATTAAGCTTGTTTTACATATATTATTGCTTTAAACCAAAGTGAGCAAAATACTTAAAGACATTTTCTTTCTTCTCTATGTCCTTTGTAATTAGGAAAGCTTTAACAGCATCAAAATAATCTGGTTTTTGTTGTCTTGTTTTATTTTTATTTGCTTTCTTTCCTCACTCTTCCTGACCATTTAAGAAAGAAAGAAAAAGAGAAAGAGAAGAAGTGTTTATTTGGTGTTTACATAAAACAAGTTCAGTCTCTGCATGTTTTGTTTGTGAGTTGGTGCATTGTGTCATTTGACCTTTGATTTTCTTCTTGAGACTAAATAATAACAAGAAGAAAGGAATTCCATGAAGTTGGGCAATCCCATCTTCTTCCTCATGTTCTCTCCCCAAACCCCTCTTATCATGGTCATAATCCATCTTAATAGTGGTTTCTGGCCATGTGTTTAATTTGTATTTCCAAAACCAGAAAAAATAAATACGCTCAAGGAATTTGCTTATCCTCATTCTTTTTTATTACTTGCTTTCCCTTTCTAAGATGACAGTATTAGAGAAGAAATTTAAAATCAAAGACAAGACAACATCATATAGGTCACATTAACAGAATAAAAAAAATATATATATGTTCTATGTTTAAATTTTTTACCTATGTCGTGTTGTTATGTCCCATCAAGTCGCTTGCGACTCATAGTGATCCTATGTACAACAGACCTAAATCCTGCTCTATCCTGTGCCAATCGCACTGCCTCTGACACACCCATCTCGATTACCCCAGTCACTGAATCAATCCACCTCATAGAGGGTCTTCCCCTCCTGCGCTGTCCCTCCACCCTCCCAAGCATGATGTCCCTCTCCAATGACCGATCCCTCCTTACAGCATGTCCAAAGTATGTTAGACAAAGCCTCAGAATCCTTGCCTCCAAGGAGCAGCCTGTTTTAACCCTCTCTAGGATGAATCTGTTTGTTTTCTTAGCAGTCCATGGCGCTCTCAATACTCTTCTCCAGCACCAGAGCTCAAAGGCATCAATTCTCCTTCTAGCCTCCATAGTCATTGCCCAACTCTCTGATGCATAACAAGTGATTGCCAAGACCATGGCCTGTATCTGAGGCACCTTATTCTCCAGAGTGACACCATTGCTCCCCAGCACTTTGGAACGGTCCCTAATAGCAGACTTTCCCATCGCAATACGTCTTTTAATTTCCTGGCTGCTGGTGCCAAGAGTGTTGACTGTGGAGCCAAGCCAACTAAAGTTGTTAACAATCTCAATCTCTTCTCCATCCATCCTGATGCTGCCAATTGGTCCAGTGGTGCGAATCTTTGTCTCCTTGATATTGAGTCTCAATCCATATTAAAGACTGCAGTCCTTGACCCTCTGCAGCAAGCGTTTCAGGTCCTCCTCAGTTTCAGTAAGCAGGGTTGTGTCATCTGCATATGTAGAATATATTCTTTTGTTTAAAATTATTTTTTAAAAGGTGTTGATTTGGTTTTCTTCATATAGCAATTCTGAAGTTGTCCTAACAGTTATTTTCTCAGATAATAAGACTTATATTCCCCTTGCATTTGTGATTTATTTGATAACTTAATCCAGTTGCTCTGGAGTTGATTCTAATTAATAGTGTCCCTAAAGGACAGAGTTTAATGGCTGATATAGAATTTCTATAGGATGCCAATGCTTTATACATAGACCAAGAAGAAATTGTACAAAATAGAACAGGAGAACACAGCACAATTTAAAATCAGGAAAGTCCATGTTGTATCCTTTCTCCATATCTATTCTGTCTGTATACTGAGCAAATAACTTGAGAACCTGGAAGAAGAACGTGATACCATGATTGGAGGTAGACACATCACAACCTGTATTATGTAGACACACAATTTTTGCTTACGTAAAATGAAAAGAACTCAAAGTACTTGTTGTAGGGGTTCAAAGAGTAAAACCTTCCACAGAGATTATATCTCAACAGCAACAAAACAAAAATCCTTACCATTGAACTAATAGGCAACATCATGATAGATGGAGAAAAGATTGAGGTTCTTAACAATTTCATTTTACTTGGATCCACAATCGACACCCATGGGAATAGTAGTCAAGAAATCTAAAGACATGTTGCATTGGGAAAACAAACTGTCATGGAGCTGCCTCCGGTGCTAAAGAGCAATGATGTCAGTTTAAAGACTTAAGTGCACCTGATCCAAGCCATCCATGATTTTTCAGTTGCTTCTTAAATCTGAAAATTGGACAATGATTAAGGATAATGGAAGAAAAATTGATGCCTTTGAGTTGTAGTATTGGTGAAGATTACTGAACACTCCATGGATGGCCAAAAGAACAAACAAGTCTGTCTTGGGAAATTGCAAACAGGGTTGCTTCATAGACTCAAGGATGATGAAACTCTGTCTCAACATACATTGGGCATGTTGTCAGGAGGGATCAATCCTTTGAAAAAGATACCATACTGGAAAAGGTGCAGAGCCACTGAAAGAGCAGAAGAACCTCAAAAAGGTGGGCTGACACAGTGATTCTAACAGTAAACTCGAGCATGACAGAGAAGCTGAGGACGGTGCAGATCAGGCAAGATTCTGATGTATTGTTTAGACAGTTGCTATGAGTTGACTTGATGCCACATAACAACATAGGATTTGCACACTATAATATATTTTTTTAAAAATTTTGGATTCATTTATTTATATGTGGGAGAAGGGTGAAAAATCTCCTTCCATGCAATTAACTGCCTCTGAAAACCTGCTGGAGGGTCAGCCATGGGGTCAGTTCTGACTTGACGGCTCACAACAGCAAATACATACATATATATATACATATATAAAAATTTATTTGTATATATTTATTTAATATATATAATGTATGTATGTATATGTATGAAATGCACATACACCAAAATACTGTACAAGCCCAAATATATTTGAATATTGTAGTGGTACATCTGTCCTTTCTTTCACAGTTCATACTTGAAAGCCACAGTTTAAATTTTGAACAGGATGTTCTCTAGGAATATAAATTTTTTCCCCCCTTCAGAAGGCAGTGGCCATATTTTTAAATTTTTCTTATTTTTTTGTTCATATTCTGTTTCTTACGATAATCCCCATACATGAAAATGAGTAATTAAAATTAGTCACCATTGATCTATGCCCACTCTTATCCTATCTTTCACTTTTACCATGGGATCATTCCTAATCCTTTCACCTCCTCCTTTCACCCATCAGGCTCTAGGACTTCATGATTTCCCCACATTGTCTCTACCCTCAGACCTCTTTCCTTTTCCCCTTCCCATTTTGGATTTCTACACATATCTTACTAGTTATCCTTCTGATTTTACAATAATGGTTTTATGCAGTATTTGTCCTTAGGAATCTGAGTTAGTTCACTCAGCATAATGCTCTCTAGCCTCTCCTATTGTTATATATTATTTTTCAGAAGAATTGTTCCTAAGTTTTGCATAGTATTCCATCATATGAATGTACTACAGTTTCTCAATCCAGTCGTTTGTTGATGGACAGTTGGGCTGCTTCCATGTTCTTGCTATTATCGTCCGCTTCCTATAAACATAAGTGTACAAATCTCCATTTGGGTCTGAGTTCTGTTTTCATCGATGTATTCTCATTCAAGAAAAGGTGATCCAGTAGAATGTGTAAATTAGAGAACTGTATATACTAATATCCCATGCAAGCAAAATCCTGTTAAAGATAATCTAAAAGTGACTGGAAGAGTACATTGAATCAGAATTACCAGAAATAAAAACTGGGGTTAGACGAGGTCTTGCCACTAGGGAAATCATTGCCGATGTCAGATGGATCTTGGTCAAAAGCAGAGTATCAGAGCAATGTCTATCTGTGCTTCATTGAGTATGCAAAGGCATTTCAATCCACTGCATGGGTCACAACAAATTGTAGCTAACCTTGAGAAGCGTGGGAATCCTAAAACACTTCATTGTGGTCATGTGAAACCTATACTTGGATAAGGAGGCAGTCATCAGGACAAATCAAGGAAACACTGCATGGTTCAAAATCAGAAAAGGAGTGTGGTAGGGATGTGTCCTATCTTCATACCTTTTCAATCTGTATTCAGAACAGATTGATCAAGAGGCTGGACTTTGTGAGGAGGATTATAGCATCAGTATTGGAGGAAGACTCAACAGCAGCCTGCGTTATGTAGATGACACTACCTCACTTGCTGAAACTGAAGAGGACATGAAGCATTTGCTGCAGAGGGTCAAGGACTGTAGTTTGCAATATAAAGTGAAGCTCAACAGACTGTTGATAGTTTGGGCTTTCTTTGTTCCACAGTCAACACTGTCAGAAAATCAAAAGACAAAATGCATTAGGGAAATCTACTGTCAGGGATGTCTCCAAATTGCAGAAGAGCAATTTATCAGTCTAGAGACCAAGGAGCACCTGATCAGGTCATGGTCTTTACTTGCTGTGCATCAGAAAGCTGGACAATGACCAAAGATGACAGAAGAATTGATGCCTTTGAGTTATGGTATTAGAGAAGAGTGTTGGACATATCATAGACTGCCAAGAAAACTAATAAGTCTGTCCTGGAGAGGGTGAAACCAAGCTGCTCCTTGGAGGCAAGGATTTTGAGACTCCATCTCACATACTTTGGGCATGTAGCCAGAGGAACCAGTCTTTGGAGAAGGATATCATGCTAGGAAGAGTGGAAGGACAGTGCAGGAGAGGAAGACCTCAGATGAGGTAGGTTTACACAATAATTGGGGTAATAAGGGTAGATTTGTCAGAAACAGTGAAATTGGCTCAAGATAAAGCAGGATTCAGAGCTATTTTATACAGGTCACAACAAGTCATTGTCAACATGACTCGCATAGCAACAGCAACAACCATAATACTTCCTAGCAGTGAAATAGCTGGGTCTTATGGAATATCTGTATTCAGCTTTTTGAGGAAATGCCAACTACTTTCCAGAGTGGTTATACCATTTCACAGTCCCACCAACAGTGTATGAGAGTTCCAGTCTTTCCATATCTTCTCCATTTATTGCTTACTGTCCTGCTAAACTTTGACCAGGCTGTAGTCTTTAAGGATGCAGACTGCTACATCTTTTTCCTTCGGAGCTACTGATAAGTTTCAGCCTACTGCTTAGCTGCTATGCTACCAAGTCCCCTTTTTAAATCAACACATACATTCTATTTAAAAAGGGAATCTGGGGAATTCTTTTCCTACTCAGTTCTTAGACCCTGTCTGATAAGAAGCTAGAATGTCAGTTGTGTTCTTGAAGAATGTTGTCCATTTGAAGGCCTGGCCAACTCTTTATCAGTAACTTATTATCCTCGTTAAATATTAAGTGCCAGCGAATCTGACATCTGAGAGAAGAATAGCAAGTACTTACATGTTATCTCTCGTTTAGGAAAGTGAATCATAGATTTTAATACAGCAAATTAGTAAACTGTCTCTTTGTAGATTCCATCTTTGAGAATCAAATTAATTCTCTCACTAATATTCTTTGCCCAATGATAAATCTCAAAGATATATCTGATCTATGTGGAATGTTTGTGAAAATATTAGATAAAATGCCAGCTTGCCTCTTGATTGACTTAGTGTACCCTGAAAGGTGGCTGGGTCATCTAAAACTAAAAACAAAACAAACAAACCACCAGATTTGGCATAAGAATGGTTATTTTGTATTGATTGGTAAAGAACTTGAGTAAACTGGATTTCTTAGAATCACAAATCTTAGAGCTGGAAGAACTCCAAAAGAACATCTTGCTTAACTCTCTGCCTTTAAGAAAAATAACTGCTTTGAATGGTAAAGTATGAATGAGAGAGAAGGGGTGTGTGTGAGCGTGCTTTTCTCAAGCTCATAGAAATGTGGTCAGTCAAAAGGAGGAGAATGATAACCATTGGAACTTTACATTATAGGTCAAAATCAAGGAACTTAATGTTACAGGTCTTTGACCCCTCAGAGATCATGAAGGAGTCTCTATCACTTACCTGGGAGATCTGCAAGTGGAGTTGGGTTCTGGATATAGGTATTCTAATTTGTAATTCATTTATAGGTCCACGGTCTGTGCTCAGCTGCTAACCCACAAGTTGGTGGTTCAAATCCACACAGAGGCATTTTAGGGAACAATTTGTGATCTGCTTTCTTCTTAAAGGTTCTCGTGGAGCACCATTCTTCTCCGAAGCATTTGAGTAGAGATCAACTCAATGACAACCTTATTATTCCCCCCTCCCCTTCTCCACAGAGTGGCAGTGGCGCAGTTAGCTCCTGAGGCGTAGTGTGGTGAACCAGTAGTGCACTTGAGACCTGCAGTAGCCCTACTCTGGAACACAGAGCAGACGTGAGGCAGAGCTTCCTGGAGTACCTCACCCACACTGTATGTTCATTCACATGATACGCATGACCAGTCAGCCAAGAGTTACAGTTGTCTGGTGGAAAATTTTGCATTTCTCGTTAGGAAAAATTATTTCTCCTGTCCTCCCCCCCCCCTTTTTTCCATTCAGCTTTTCTTCAAGAATTCTTTTTCTGTCTTTTTAAGTCATCTCTCCTTTCCTGCTGTCTGACTTTCTAACTGCAATTCCACCAGAATTGTCCTGATTGCCAAGTAGCCAAAACACATTTTTGGAAAAAATGGTTTGTGGTCATCCTTCTGAGTGGCGCTCCTGGAGTTGCCTTGTATATATCGCCAGTACTGAATGGAACTGCGAAGGACTGTTTTCAAAGGCTGGTTTCACTTTATCACACACTTTTTGCCTCAACTTTGTTCTCTAACTTTATTTCCCTAGTTTCTTCTTTCCCATCTTTTGTCTTATTGATTTTCTTCTCATTGTTGTTGGAGGGCAACAGCAGTATGTTGTTTGACTTACAATGGCCTACATGGCAGAGCAAAGCTACTCTGTGAGGTTTCTTTTATGGGATGAAGTCCTGAAGGTACAGTTCTTAAGTGCTCAACTGACAAGCAAAAGGCCCACATTTTGAAAATACCAATTTATCTGTGAGAGAAAGATATTTATGGCTCCATATTACAGCTTCAGAAGCACCTTGAGATGGTTCTACTCTGTCATCTAAGGTTCCTACAAGTCAGACTTATTTCAACACAAATGGATTCATTCGATGGGTAGTCATTACAGGAATAGATCACCAGGTCTTTTCTCCTGAGACCATTTTAGTTACTCACTTCTGAATATTTAAAATTGTGCTACCAGAACCCCTTAGAAATTATTTACAGTGAGATTACATCTGAAAAGAAGGGTATTGAGATGATTAATGGGAGAAGAGAAAAACAGGCCACTGCAGAAGCAATTTACAAGTCACAGGCTCTGATAGAATTAAAACCCATAAAGGTTCTTAATTTATTTGATAAACAATCATAAATACCTATTCCTTTGAAGGAATTTTATGTCCCTTTTCCCATGGCATTTTGTGTAAAATGTGGGCATAGATTAAGAGTGAAGGTTAGAAAAGCAATATAATACAAAGCTTTGGTGGCTTACTGGTAGGGAATTGTGCTGTCAACCCCAAAATACATAGTTCAGATCCACCAGCTGCTCCATGGAAAAAAGATGGACAATATCTTCCCATGTAGAGCATTATGCTAAGTGAACTTCCTCAGTCCCATGAGGACAAATAATGTATAAGACCATTATTGTAGAATAAGTATGGATCCAAGGCAGGGGGCCCGAGAGGTTGGAAGCAGAGGACTGAGGATGGGCAGGTGGGCAGGTGATAATAACAGGATCACACAGTTTGATGAGTGGCGGGAGGCAGAGGTGAAGGAAATGGGAAAGATCCAATTTGAAAAAACAATGTATATGAACTTTATAAATAAAGCAGTATGTTGTTGTTCTTATGTGCCATCAAGTTGCCTGCTACTCATAGCGACCCTATGTACACCAGCCCTAAACCCTGCTCTATCCTGTGCCAATCTCACTGTCTCCGATATACCTACCCCAATTACCCCAGTCACTGAATCAGTCTACCTCATAGGGGGTCTTCCCCTCCTGCGCTGCCCCTCCATCCTCCCAAGCATGATGTCCCTCTCCAAGGTATGGTCCCTGCTTGCAACATGTCCAAAGTATGTCAGATGAAGCTTCAGATTCTTTCCTCCAAGAAGCAGCTTGGTTTAACCCTTTCTAGGTTGAACCTATTTATTTTCTTATCAGGCCATGGTATATTCAATACTCTTCTCCAACACCACAGCTCAAAGGCATCAACAATGAAATGTGCAAGGAGCTGGAGTCAGAAAATCAAAAGGGCTGAACTTGCTCAGCATTTCTTAAGTTCAAGGAACTGAAGAACAAATTTAAACTGTAAGTTGCTATACTTAAGGGTGCTTTGGGCAGAATATTAAATGATCCAGGAAGTATTGAAAGAAGATGGAAAGAATATACTGAGTCACTGTACCGAAAGGAATTGGCAGACACAGAAGAATATCATGAAACAACATATGAGCAAGAGCCTATGGTGATGAAGGAAGAAATTCAAGTTCCTTTGAAGGAATTGGCAAAAAAATAAGGCTCCAGGAACTGATGGTATACCAATTAATGTATTTCAACTAAAAGATGCTGCCCTAGATGTGCTCACGAGGATATGTCAAGAAATCTGGAGGACAACCACTTGGCCAACTGACTGGAAGAAACCAGTATATATATATATTTTTAAATATATATCTTCCCATTTGATTTACTGTCTCTGAAAACCTTCATCTGAGAGTCAGTTCCTACTCAGTGGTGCACGACAGCAATGCTCAGAGTATGGTGGGTGGATCAGTGAAAGAAAGGAAGCTGGTCCACGAGCTGGATGACGTCGTGACTACCACCATGAGCTTGAAAAAGATCGAGATGTAGATGGCAGAGGATAGAGCAAGGTTCAGATGTGCTCTTCTGCAGCCGCTATGAGTCGTAGCCAGCCTGACCACACCGAAAAACAACAGCCCTCAGAGAGCTCACACAGACTATTTCAGTATTATTTGTATGCACGTATTAAGATTACATGAATTTGGTGATAAAATTTGTAAAGAATACATACAAAGTTGATAAAATGATTCTGGAATCAGGACAAAGGATAAAAAAAAAGTGAGGGAAGAACTATATTATTTATGGCTGTATTTTATGCCTTACTTGTATATACTCCATTCTTGTGTATGAATCAAACATGCCATAAGAAAATCTTTTAAAATTTTTACTAGAATGAGTGTTTTATGTCATCAAGGGTAGGCAATTATGTAAAATTATATCTATGTTTCATGTATTTTTTTAAAGATAGAAAAAGCAATAATTGCTAGAATAATATAGAAATTACTTTCAAATAGGATCATGACAATAGGAATATAATAGTGGAAGGATTAAACCAAAATAAAAGTAATTTTAAAAATTTAATTAAAAAAATTAAAATATAGAAAGGAAAATGAAAAAAAATTACTTGCCATACCAAATAGCAGGCAAATCACAACTAGAATGAAAGAAGAAAGCCAACAGATAACCAACTCCTTTGACAAGAAGTTATAAAATAATCAATATAAAAAGGTCTTTATCAGTGATTATGAATCTTCTTGAAACCAAGGGAGTCTAAATTAATAAAGAGGAGTTATTATTTTGTGGCAGTTCTAGCAATCATATTTAAGGCAGAAAAATAAGAAATGACCTTTATAGGAAAAAGGATTTGGGGTTAATTATCCACAACTAAATTGAATCTGAATTGATTCAACTTAGTAGAAATTTACTTTACAATTTTGTTTACTTTATGAAGATAAACTTAATGGTAGATTTTTTTTAACATGAATTTTTATTGGTTTCCAAATTGGTACGTTAAACACATGGCTTTTGGAATGACATCAGCCTAGATACAAAGGTGTGCCTAATCCAGACCATGGTCTTCTCAAGTACTTGTTATACTTCAGGGAGCTGGACAATGACTAAGGATGACAGAAGAAGAATCGATGCCTTCACGTTGTGGTACTGGAGGAGAGTCTTGAAGTTTTCTTGGACTTGGACTGCCAAGAAGACAAATAGTCCTGTCCTGCAGAGGGTAAAGCCAAGTCTTCCTTGGAGGCTTGGATTTTGAATCTCCATCTCTCTTACTTTGGGCACATGGCCAGGAGAGATGGGTCCTTGGAGAAGGACATCATGCTTAGAAGGGTGGACGGACAGTGCAGAAGAGGAAGACCCCGGATGAGATGGATTTATATAGTAACTGGGGCGATGGGGGTTCGTGTATTGGAGTTAGTGAGACTGGCTCAGGACAGGGAAGGGTGTAGAGCTGCTGTACATAGGGTCACTATACATTGCAAGTGATCCAATGGCACATAACAACAATAACATACTATAACAGGTTTGGAAGCAGGAGTGGCATCCACTTAATAAATAATATGCTTCCGGAAACTCTATGAACTTTGATAAATGCCAATCATTGTAGAGGGGCTTCACGCTTTTTTGTTCATAGGGTTGCTATGAGTTGTGTTCGACTCAAAGGCAAGCAACAGCAACAACATGCTTGGAAGAATAGAGGGTTAGAAGGGCACACTCAGCAAGATGGATTGACAATGCCTGAGCATTTTATTTCATGCCTTTATCAGCAGCGAGTGTGGCAGTGGTATACGATTGGGCTGAGTTTTGATCTGTTGCACTTAGGGTTGCTGTAAAATGCAGCCCACTCAACGACACCTAAAAACAGTAATAACAACAAAGGGAAATAAGTGAAGGATGTGGAACAAACTGTGGCACGTAAATGGACAACCAACCTTGTGAAATAAAGAACAGATTCCATAAATGAAACCAATAATGAGGGCAGAGTTGGGGAAGGTAATTAAGATCCTTGAAAGAGTTGAGTATAAAAGGCCGAGGCCAAGAGAAGAGTCTCCCTAAATTCTAAGGCCCTGTTACCTTCCTCCTCTGAAAGTTAATGTCCCTTTTCACCAATTTATTCAGCCTGTTCTGTCACATCCAGACGGTTAAACCATGCACATGTCTTCCATCAATTAATTAAGACAAACAAGCAAAAATGAATTTCTTCAAGATATGTCACCTTACTTTCCCTAGCAGACAGCTGGTTTCCCTTCTACATCTTGTGAGAGTTGGGGGTGGGGTGGGGGGGGTGGGGAAATCCAACAACAAACAACCAAAAAAAAAAGAAAAACCAAACCAAACCAGCTTTCTTAAAAAATAATAGATATCATGTATACACTTTTATGCAAACCTATATAAAATAAAAATTAAAAAAATAGATTTCAAATAATACAATTTTATCTTTTATGTTACGGAACAGAGAACAACGTTGCCTGAATTCTGTTACAATACATCATAGATTTGGAATAAAGATCTGAAGCAGTTCTTAAAAAGAATCCAATTAAAACAAATTAAAAATCAGTTAAACCTCTCCCTGTTTTTTTCAAACAAAAGCTTGCCTGGGACTTCCCTAAAATATGTTAGAATCCCTCTTAGTGACTGGGGGAGGTAGTCTACCTGTAGCTTCACAATATTTTGAAATTGACCCCTGCCATGTCCATGGAATGTCGGTATTCCAACTCTCTAGTTGTAGAGATGAGAAAATGAGTTTAACATTGCCACTGATCAGTATTTATGAAGCTCACACCTGGAGGAAAAAATATGGCAGTTGCCCCCATGCCTAGTCGCTCCTTGAGAAACCTGATGGTTTTAAGGGCAGCTAGGACAAAGACCAGACCAAAAGATAAATCATGATAAAGCTCTGGGCCTGATAAGAAAGCACTGACCTGAGTTAATTAACAGCCTCAAATTCCAAGAGGTACCATCTTCCCAAGCCCTCCCCAAAAACCCTTTAAAAAGAGATTATCCCTAACTGCAGACACACCATTTTTACTTTCTCTACTTCTGGTCATTTGGCGTCCTTCTCAGACCATGTAATAAAGGCCTGTTCGTTTCTTGGGTCCAGTTTCTTTCTTTCACACTGGACTCCTTTTCTAACACTGAAAACACAAATATGACACAAGTAAAATGAAGCTCATAACTACTCTGACAGTTTTTTATGTGATTATTTTCAAATGTCCTTCTGTAATAGTGTTTCTTGTCCTACTACTAATAGGTCTTCTAATTTACCAAGTTCTGGGAATATTAAAAAAGAGACCCAGGTCAGTGCTGTTCCCCAACAAACCTAATGAAAATGAATGAGGCTCAGAGTCTTCTTTGGAAGGGAAATAAAGGAGTAAGAGCCAGAAAGAGAGAGATCTCCAAGATCTCACAGTTTCCAGAAGTTCAGGGCTATCAGAAAGATCCGGCTGGAATTCATTATCTGCAAATAATAGATTGTGCTTCTGTGCCAGTAATGGCATACTGCTGAAGATTTCAGTGAGTTTGTGAAAGGGATTTCAGTGGAGATTGTGGAAAAGAATGAGGAAAGCTAAAATGACATAAATAAATACAAAACATAGAAACTGTTAACAAACTTTGAAGTATAAAAAATTAATTGAGCCAATTTTGATTTATTCTTTTTGCACGAACGCTAAATTTTTAGCCACTCTGCCAAGATCAATATGCCTGTCTGAAGAAATCCACACACAATTAAGACTGCAGACACAGCAAATTAACTTAAAACCCATTTTGGTTGTTTTAAAAAATGAGCTCAAATTTGAGTATCAAAGACTAATCCAGTAAACCATACTAATTATTTCCTCACTGAGGCAAGAACAATTTGTGAATAATATTTTTCAGTCAGCCCTGAGGATTACCAGTGTTTGATTGTAGCCCACAGCGTTTGTAACCCTCACCAGGGACAGAGAGTTTCATAGTTAAACATTGTTTCTGTGGGATTACCAAGGACTCAGTTAAACAGTGGAGTCTGCACGTTTTCAGGTCAGTAAGCATTTTAAGCTGCCAGAGTTTTTCCACTTTGACCTATTGACATTTTAGGATGAATAATGCTTTGTTGTAGGGATTTGTCCTGTGCACTGTAGGTTGGTTAAGAAAGCAGTATCTCTGTCCTCTACCTACTAAATGCCAGTAGCCTTCTCTCCCTCTGCCTCCCAGATTTTGACAAATGTCTCCCTATAATAAATGCCTACCTCTGATGGCATAGTGTGTAATGTGTGGAGCTGTTAACCTAAAGGTCATTCGTTGAAGTCCAGTGACTCCTTTGTAAGAGAAAGAGGGACAGTCTTCTCTCTTTTTTTCTTTCTTATTTTACTGATTTTAATCAACAGTTACAGAGATTTTGGATTTCCATTCATTCATTGTTGCACTTTTTTCTCGACGTCTTCCCTTGTAAAGATTTACAAACTGTATGACAGCTCAGCAGCTAATTGTCCTCGAGTCACAACCAACACAACACACAACTGACTGTCCCTCAGATTTTCAGAGGCTGCAAATCACTTGGGAAGAGCTTGCCTCTCTTTCGCCTGTGGAGCATTTGGTTGATTTTAACTACTGATCTTTTAATTAGCAGTGCCACACTAACGTACAGTGTCCTCAGGATTTTTTAATTGAAGGCACAAAGATCATTGTTGTCATTAAGTCATAACTAGTTGATCCACCAGCTAGTTTTATGAGGCTGTAAATCACAAGGGAAGGGATTGTCTGTCATTCTCCCTTGTAACCAATAGGATTTGAACTGGCCAAGAAGGACTGCCTTTGGATTAGCAGCACAGTGCGTTATGGATTATGTCTCCAGAGCTCCCTTAGTCAAAGTTGTTGTGGTGTGGTACCATTGAGTCAGATCCAACTCATAGCTGACCCCTCCAAAGGGTTTTCAGAGGCAGTAAATTGCACTGCAGAGATTTTCCATCTTTTTCCCCTGAAGAGCAGCTGGGATTTAAACTGTGTGCCTTTGGTTTGGTAGGTAGCACTCCTCCTTACCAAAAAGCCACAAGAGCTTCCTTAAGCAAAATAGAGAAGTACAATTACAGTGTTGTGATTTTTGTTGCTTTGTTTTTTAAAATACATGCTGTTCTTTGTGCCCTTGAATTGACTGTGATTTGGGACCCTGTGTACAGCAGATGTAAACCGTGCCCTATCCTGCACCGACATCATGATCTCTGACACATATGAATCCATTGTTTTAGTCAGTGTGTCATTCTATCAAAAGGGGGTCCTACCCCCTTTTCCTGACCCTTCACTTTTTTCTAAGGATTAGCCTCTCCTGACAACATGCCCAAAGTGTATGAGAAGAAGTTTCACCATCTTTGGCTCTAAAAGAGTACCGTTTTGACTTTCCCAAGGTAGAGTTATCTGTTCATTGGGAAGTCCATGAGATAGATAGTAGTTTTTAGATTGCAGATCTAAATAAAATTAAATTGTGGACAACTTCATTTTTTTCTCTATCTTTCTTGATGTTGCCTCTTGATCCAGTGGGAAGGATTTTTTTTTCCTTGTTGTTGAGATGTAACCCATATTGAACTCTGTATGTAGTCTTGGATTTTTTGCAGGAAGTGCTTCGAATCGTCATCACTTTCTGTAATCATGATTGTGTCAGGTGCATATCAGGTTGTTGAGTCTCTCTCCAATCCTCGTTCCATATTCTTCATATAGCCCTGGAGAGGGTGAAGCTGGGCTGCTCCTTGGAGGCAAGGATTCTGAAGCTTTGCCTGACATACATTGGTCATGTTGCAAAGAGAGATCAGTCCTTGTGGAGGGACATCATGCTTGGGAGGGTGGAGGGACAGCGCAGGAGAGGAAGACCCTCGATGAGATGGATTGATTTAGTGATGGGGGTGGCAGGAGTAGGAGTGTCAGAGATAGTGAGATTGGCACAGGATAGAGCAGAATTTAGGGCTCTTTTACACAGGGTCACTATGAGTTGCAAGCGACTCGATGGCACACAACAACAACAACAGATTGAATAGATATGAACTGATGACACAGCACCATTGCACATCTTTCTTGATTTTAAGCCATGACATTTATAGATGATAAAAATCTTCCCAGATAAATCCTGCACTTTGAAAATGTTTGCCTTCAGCTTGACATTTTTAGTGAGGAATAATAAGAAGTCTGCCTAAGACTCAAAGCTCTGGGTTCTTGTGATTTTGGAGTTAACCTATCATTTGTCCTCTCTCAAGAGTGCAACAAATTGTAGAAAAGACTAGAGTTTGGTTCCTTGTTCATTATCATCACTGCAAGACAAGGGTGCATTGCTTCTGCTTCAGCAACACAAATACTACTTCTCAGATAAGTTTCTCATTCCATTTGAGAAGTTGTTGTTGTTGTTGTTGTTGTTTGGTGCCATCGAGTTGTAGACGACTCATAGCAACCCTATGAACGAATGGCCTGAGCACTGTCCGTACATAGAGTTTCCGGAGGCAAGCCATTTCGGAAGTGGATGCCTCTCCTGTACCCAAACCAAATCATGTAAAAGCATTCCACAGCTACTCCTGACTGTCTTGGTATTAGCATTTTATCACCTCTGTCCTTGGACTCAAACAAAAATGGCAGTCCACAGAGGGCTGGAATGTGAAAAGATAAGGGGTGGTTAGAGGAAAAAACTACTATAAGGAGAAAAATTTATAAAGTCAGAAGGAGAGACCAAAATTTTTTTTTT
>NW_006399949.1:3110581-3112435 GCF_000299155.1 Elephantulus edwardii
TAATTATATTTTATTAATTTTCATAAACATTTACAGAGATTTTGGGCTTCCACTCATTCATTGTTGCACTATTCTCTCTACCCTCCTCCCAGCTTGTTCCTGTCCAAATGCCACAGTGCTTGTCAAAGCCAGTCCTGATTAATCTTCCTTGTCAGTGTATCCTTTGCCATTCCCTATCACTCCTCCCTGAGAGAGACTTCACTCTGAGTCATAAGGAAAAGGGGACGGCGTATTCTCTTAGCTACTTCCTGCTGAAAAGGGACGCTGTGGGTTTCAGGGTGAAGATCTTCAGGAGAGACCAAAATTGAGGGAAACCAATGGAGATAAGACAGACAAAAATGAGGCAGTGGAAAAAGAGGGCCAAATAATTAAAAATGCAAACACAAAATTCGAAAGCAAGTCCTGTTCCTTCTGTAGTCCTGTAATACCACCGATGTGCACTCTTTTGAAATATTCTTAATTTGGTAAAGCACAAAGTGATGAAGATAGTAAATTTGTCAGTGAAGGAGAGATGAAAAGAATCTGTTTTCACAGGATCATTAGATTTACAGCATAAAACTTGGTGGTTTGCAGATAATGGTCCTTCTAGAAAAAGGAGAAATATTGTAAAGTGTGGTATGATGGTTCCAGTGCACAGAGTCTATGCACGACAGAACATTGTCTTATCTTGTGCCATCCTCATAGTTTTTCTATGATTGATAGTATCATTGTAGTTACCACTGTACCACTGTATCAGTCAGTCTCATTGAGCATCTTCCTTTTTTCATTGATCCTCTTTTTTACCGATCATGATGTCCTCCAGGGACTTGGCTTCACTGCAAGAAAAGCAAAAATAAAAAACAAATGCAAAGCCAACAACTAACAACCATAAGAGAGCAATTCTTCATAAGAATAATGGTTCACTATTAACTTGCTTGAAATATACTTCTCTCCCTATAAACACTTAAGAAATACATGGAGTCCTTGTAAGTATGACATTTTCTGTTAGGTCTAATGAGAAGATACAGAGTGTTTAAAGAAGTCCCAATCCACTGAGAGAAGCAAAGATGTTCCTTATTGATGTGAAGCAAAGACACTCCTATGTGATTATAAGGAGAAGTTCAAGAATTTTTAAAAAGAAAATAAATGTAATGATATATGAAAAGATTAGAATGAAAGAGTTTGTGGTATATTAAAAATGCTATCTTAAATATTGCTAGTTCTGAACTTTCACATAAAAGTTAATTTCATAATGGGAAAATGTAAAGAAAAGATTTAACCAAGGTCACAGTGTTTTAATATAATAATATGGCTATATATTTTATAGTAATGCAATATTATGAGGCTTAGAGGAAGTGTATATCCTGTTAGCTAAATTTGTGCTACTATAAGTGAAATAGATGGAACAATATCTCGCTAGTAATTATAGCCGCGTATTGTCAGATGGATCTTAGCAGAAAGCAAAGAATACCAGAAGAACGTCAATCTGTGCTTCATTGACTATGCAAAGGCTTTTGACTGTGTGGATCACAATAAGCTGTGGCTGACTCTGAGAAGAATGGGAATCCCAGAACATTTGATTGTGCTAATATGAAACTTATACTTGAACCAAGAGGTAGTTGTCAGAACAGAGCAAGGAGACACTACATGGTTCAAAATCAAGAAGGGGGTTCATCAGGGATGTACTCTGTCTCCATACCTTTCCAATCTGCATGCAGAACAGATCATCCGAAACGGTGGGCTTTACGAAGAGGAATGTGGCATCAGGATTGGTGGAAGAATCATCAACAATCTGCGTTATGCAGATGACACAACCCTGCTTGCTGAAACTGAGGAGGACCTGAAGTGCTTTGCTGCAGAAGATCAAGGACTACA
>NW_006399949.1:3113035-3122019 GCF_000299155.1 Elephantulus edwardii
GGGAATAAGTGCATTTGAGATGGCTAGGTTGGCACAGGATAGAAGAGCATTTAGAGCTCTTGTACATAGGGTCTCTATGAGTCACAAGTGACTCGATGGCACATAACAACAACAACATTGCCTCAAAGCTAAGTCCAAAATCCCTGTGTGGATCAAATACCTTTTCCAATAGGGTGAAAAGACTGGGGAAAAACATTTACCAATGACATCTCAGACAAAGGTCTCATAACAAAAATTTATAGAATATTACAGGATCTCCACAAGGAAAAGACAGAAAGCCTGCTCTCAAAATGATCAGAACACCTTGAAAGCATTTCACAAAGGAAGAAATGTGGATGGTGAGCAGACACATGAAGAAATGCTCAAAATTACTGACGATCAAAGAGATACAAATCAGAAGCACAATGGGATACCATCTTGCCTCAGTAGCAGTAACAAAATTTAATAAGAAACCTATCACTAAAAGTTGGAGAGGAGGTGAAGAGATTAGACCTCTCATATACTGTTGATGGAATTGTAAAAATCACTCTGGAAGGTTGCTTGGCATTTCCTGAAAAAGATGAACACAGACATATCATATGACCATTTATTCCACTGGTAGTACTATACCCCAAGGAAAATAGAGCTGACATACATACAAATGGAGATTTTGTATACCAGTGTTCGTAGCTGAGCTATTCACAATAGCTAGAACACAGAAATAGCCATCAACATAGAAATGTCCATCAACAAATGGATGTATTGAGAAATTATGGTACATCCACATGATGGAGAACTGTGTGAAAATCAGGAAAAATGATTTCATAAAATACTATATAGCATGGGCGAGGCTGGAGAGCATTAGGCTGAGTGAACTACCTCATTCTCATAAACACGAATAAGATCATTATTGTGAAAATAGAAGGGTAACTAGTAAGATGTGACTAAAAGTCCAAAGGGGGAAGAGAAGAGGGGCTGAAGGACTGATTATCTTCTTGTCATATTTCTTAGCAAAACAAATAATGAAGTTATCTGAAATGATAAAATGACATTTGCTTTCACCAACCTAGAAAGTCACCGAAACCAAAATTCACTTACCTAGATTTGAGACAATGCATTTTACAGCAATAATTACAGGTAATACTAACCAACCAGTTGTAGGAGGAAATAGCTGCCAAATTCAAACATGTGCAAGAAAAAGATGGGTCTCCTCCCAGTAAGATTTACAGCCTCTGGACCTCAGTTAAAGATCTCTATGAATCAAAACTGACTCAATGCAGTGGATTTGGTTATTTTTAATATATGATGGAGATGAAAAAAAGTTTAAAAGTTTAACAATACAGAAAAGGAAGTACTTTCAGTATGACTGATGATAATTCTCATCTTTGAAAAATGAATCAAAGTTAGAAAAAAACCTGATAGAAGATCATACTGGTATTTAATTTATAGAGGCTATTTCTTGGAGAGGAACAGCATGCTTGGAAATGTAGAGGAACAGCAAGAGGGAAGAAGACCTTCAACAAAGACACAGTGACTACAGAAATAGGCTCAAGTGTGTCAGAGATAGAGAGGATAGCACAGGATAGGACAGGGTTCATATCTGTTAGTAGGGGCGCCATGAGTCTTATGCGACTTGACAGCATCTAACAACAAGATGAAGAATGACTGCATTTGTTGGCAAAGGTTTCGAATCTACCAGGGACTTCCAGAGTCCTTCCTTCCATCTGTCATGAAGGAAATTTAATCAGCATATTTCTTAGAAGTAAGGTTATACTTGGACTAGCTTGTTTTGGACCAAATCCCTGGAGAAGGCCATCTGTGAAAAAGAGGAACTCTTTCAATGAAATGAACTTATACAGTGGCTGCAACAATAGATTCAGACATACTTGATATTGTAAGGTTGACATAATGCTGAGTCACATTTTATTCTCTTATATATAAGGTCACCATTAGTCAGAACTAACTTGATGTCAACTAACAGATAAATAAAGATCATTAAGAATGACACAGATAAACCAGAATATATTCAAGAAGGATAAAGAAAATTCATAACCATCTTATATGAAAAAGAGTGACAATGATATCGACTAAAGAAGGCTAGAATCAAATATCTTTCTCCAAGATGTTAAAAATATCATTTGAGACCGTCTTTACTGTTCTTATGAGAAGTGATGAGCTGGAGCCAAGTAAAAGAAGTCACCAGGCAGGAGACAGATCTTAACTTGGATAAGAGGAACTTTGCTAACAGTTAACAGTTGGTTTAAGCTGTGGTTTCAAGAGATATTGAGGTCCCTGCTGTCTGGAGGTGGTCACAAGTGAGTTAATGATGCAGTCTGTTTTTAAGGTTTACACACCAAATTGACATGGAAGCAGATGAGATCTAACATCCTTTCCGATCTAGAGATACCGAGGCTTCATCATGCTATGAAATGAAAACTGTCTTGTGCCCGATGGGATGATTAGCTTTTTCAAAGGCAGAAACCTCTCCAGGTTGGTCTGTATCCTATTTCATAGCTCAAACTAATGTAATTAATATTAGACCAGATTTACTCACAGACTTTCTAGTAATAACTCAAGAAAAAAATAAAATATACTATACCTGAGAGTACAGACCCAGGAACACACCCTCACTGCATATTGAACAGCAGCAACAACATCCGCATGTGCGATCTGCATCAGCCCTCTGACTGCTAGCCTTCCTGAGATAACATCTGAAATGGATTTAGTTGTGGTTACATAGCACCACTGAGAGTTTCATGTTAAATTTATGACAATGGATCAAATTTTCTATGCTTAGGAATTGACTATGGCTCACCTCTTCCTGCAAGACCATCATGATATATTTGAAAAGGCTTTTTTTTTCTTTTTCCGTTTACAGAGCCCACAGTGCTGCTTGGGTCTTCTGTGTTTATTCATTACCCAGAGGCTAATCTGAATGAAGCCTGGGCAGTGTTCCACCCTGTAGTGTATTTGTCAAAATGTTGATAGGGTAGATTCTGATCAGAGTCACAGGGGAGTTATTAGGAAATCTGCCCTATGCATAGAACTTCCTATGCAGGCTTCATTAACCTTTTAATCCAGAACCCAATTCTCTGCATCTTCACCTCACTCCACTTGGGAGGAGGTAGAAATTCACTTGCCATCTCTGGAGAGAAGGGGCGTTTGAGTCCAGACTTCTGGTTGGCCTGTGACATCAAAGGGTTGGAGGGACGTGGTCTTTAGGTGGGACACTTGAATTTTGTTCCTTATTTATGTTTTACTGTATCTAACTTTTCACAGTATTTTAGCTAGAGATCAAGACAGCAAGCTTTTTGCTGTGTAGTGGGGTTTTTTGTTTGCTTGTTTGTCCACATGGACATGTTTGGGTTGCCTCTTGTACCAGAGGTCAGTCTTGAATATATAACTATGAAAGCAAACCAATTAACATTGAATTGAAGCCAATTCATATGACTTTGTAGGACAGATTGGAACTGTTCTAAAGGATATCCAAGCCCTAGAGAAACGTGTTGTTGGGTAACAAAAGATTGGTGGCTCTAATTCACTAGTAGCTCTTCTGGGAGAAAGTTAAGTAGTCTGTAAAGTTTTATAGCCCCTGAAACTCAATAGACTGCCCCCATGAGAAGGAAGCAGCTCTGTGGAAGGGGGTTTGAGTTGTTCTGCTTTTTGATATTTTGTTTAGTTTTAATCTTTACCATTGTTATTCTATGTCTTCAAATCAGATTTGACTCCTAGCTCACCCTCCATTGAGTTTTCAGAGACTATAACTTGCCCATATTCCTCCCATGAAACAGCTGGTACCTATAGTTTGGCAACATAGTTCCTTACTCAGTAAGCCACCGGAATTTCCTTTTGAAAGGAAAAAGCAGAAGCACAGTATCTTGTCTTGCTCTGGCTGAGTGGTTGGCATGTTCCAACCTTTCAGTTGGTGTTAGGTTCCTTCAGTATCTGGGAGAGTAAAAAAATGGAACCCAGAGAACTCTTCAATATGTGGTTCTTCACATGTCAACATCCTTCCCAGGCTGAGTCTTCTTTCTCCACTTCAGTTTTCATGTGCTGCCTATTGTATTATATAAGTCCATGGCTTTTACTTGTATTTAGGGGAGATAGGAGGAGAAAGGCATTCTTCCTTCCATTTTATTAGGAACCAGAAGTCTTTCTGCTGACTCTCAAATTGCATATGTTGATAATTGTAAAGTAATGTGGGATTCAGAATGATGTTGATTTCAAAATTCCAGTAAAGCTTTCTTATCAATGCTTTGCTAGAAAAAGATAAAGAAAAGTCTTACTGATTGCTGATAAAAGGCTTCAGTCAGCTTTTGTTACCCCGACTTAGTGTTCCTTGGTTTGTGTTTTACAGGTGAGAAAAACCCCAAGCACTATTGCTGAGTTGCCACTGTCTTGTCATTTTATTTAAGTCCACAGAGAAGACTCCTTTGTAACTGTATAATTTGTTGTTGTTATGTGCCATTGAGTTGACTGTGACTCATAGCGAGCCTATGCACAGTAGGTATAAATCCTACCCTATCCTGAACTGATCTCACTGCCTCTGACACATCTACCTGCATTACCCCAGTTACTGTGTCAATCCATCTCATGCATGGTTTCCCTCACCTGCACTGTGTCTCCACCCTTCCAAGGCTGTCCTTCTCCTAGGACAGTTCCTTTTGGTGACATGCCCACAGTATGTGAGATGGACCTTCAAATCCTTGCCTCCAAGGAGCAGTTTGGTTGAGCAGGACAGACTTATTAGTTCTCTTGGCAGTCCATGGTATGTTCACTACTTTTCTCCAGCACCACAACTCAAAGGCATTAATTCTTCTTCTGTCAACCTTAGTCATTATCCAGCTCTCTGATGCACAGCAAGTAATTATAAAGATGATGGCCTGGATCAGACACATCTAGTCTCTAGACTGGCATCATTGCTTTTTAGCACTCTGGAGAGGTCCCTGACAGCACATTTTCCTAATGCAATTTGCCTTTTGATTTCCTGACTGCTGGTGCCAGAGTGTTGATTGTGGACCTGAGCAAGATTTTTAACCATCTCAGTCTCTTCCCTATCTTTTGTGGTGCTTGCTACTGTTAAGAATGTTTCTTTGAACCTTTATAAAGAGATTTTGCTTACTTTGGTCCCTTTTCACTACAAGGTAGCTGAGAAAGGTTTATCTACTATGCAATAGATTTTTTTTTCTCTGCCCTCTCTACGAGTCCTGCAAATGATCCCCGTTCAGTCTTGGGGCCTTCACACTTACCTGTGGGGTGGGTGGGGATTTTCAAGGCCCTATGTGCTGTCCTGCTTCACCTTTTCTTTTCTTTTACTAGTGAACACTGGGGTTTTTATTTGAAGTGATGAAATATAGTTTCAGAAATTTATTTATTTATTTTTTAAAAGTTTGGCATCCATATTTGATTTTTTAAAAAAATAGCATTCAGTTTATTACAAATATTTAGTATTGGCTTCCCATATTTCCCCCCTTTTGTTTTTATCATAATTATGTTTCATCTAGATGAGCATCCTTTATACACAAACAAATAAAACAAACATAATAAACTCAAAGAAATACTTTCAAAAATCTCCATATGATCAGAAGGATCAGGTTGAATATTCCTTCAAAATCTGTTTTAATTGTCCCATTGCCACAGTGCTTGTCAAAACCAGTTCTGATTAATCTCTTTTGTCAGTGTGTTCTTTGACATTCCCTATCCCTCCTCCCTGAGAGAGATTTTACCCTGATTCATAAGGAGAAGGGGACGGCGTATTCTCTTAGCTACTTCCTGCTGAAAAGGGACACTGTAGGGTTCAGGGTGAAGATCTTCTCTCACTACTCTAAAGGGCCCCTTTGGCAATAGGAAACATGTAGACTATTGTGGAGATTGATTTTGGAATTTAGATGCACTGTTATCACTTGTGCTTAGCCATACATGTTCATATCCTTGAAGATGTATCATGGAAGTGTTGCAGCCTAGAAGACACAAATTTAACTAACAAGTTAAAAGTACATGAGTCAAAAATGAAAAGCAATAATATTCCAAGTAGAGGTTCTAACAGTGGCACAAAATCAAGTTACAGAGAGAAGGTAGTTCTAAAAATAAAAGGCTTATGACTAGTACTTTGTCTATTATAGTATAAAGGTTAGGAACTACAAGATGTAGAGGCTCAACTATGGGATCTAGAGGGAAGAGAAAAGACCAGAGAGTGGCCAAAATTATTGGGGCAGCTATTGCCGTCAGTTTAGGGCCTGTGTCAGGAAAAGGAAGTCCTACTCATAAACAAAGTCACCCAAAGGTAATAAAGGAGGTCAGAATCACTTCCACTGTAGAAAGCTGGGCCACTTCAGTAGATGGTGTCACAGATGAGAGCCACAGAAAGGCAAGGGAGTAGAGAGGAAGCTCCCACTCACTTGCTTTAAGTGTGGATCTGAAGGACACTTAGCCAGGGGCGGCCCACATCAGGTCCTCGTGGCTGAAAGGACTGACAGGCCCCAGCTCCCAGCTGGAAACAAAGGAGGATGCTTCAATGATTCAGATCCTCCCAGAAGAGCCAGGCATGAGCATTAACATTACTGGTAGGTATATTCATTTTCTCCTGGACACAAGAGCCTGTTATTTGGTCCTAAAAGCCTCCTGAGGTCCCAACTCTTCTCCCTATTTCTTAGTTGTTGAAATTGATGGAAAATCTCATAAGCAGTTCCTTACTTCATCTCTGCCTTGCATGCGGACTTCTGAGCTGTAAAACAACCCAGTGGTAGATGGAATTTGGTCCAGATTTAAGAACAATAACCATCTCACCTTTTCAACCTGTATGCAGAACAGATTATCCGGGATTGTTCGGCTCTACGAGGAGAAAGGTGGCGTCAGGTTTGGTGGAAGATCTATCAACAATCTGCATTATGCAGATGACACAACCCTACTTGCTGAAACTGAAGAGGACCTGAAATGCTTGCTGCAGAGCGTCAAGGACTGCAGCCTCCAATATGGATTGAGGCTCAATGTCAAGAAGACAAAGATTCTCACCACTGGACCAATTGGCAGCATCAGGATGGATGGTGAAGAGATTGAGATAGCACCAGCAGCCAGGAAATTAAAAGACATATTGCTATGGGAAAGTCTGCTGTTAGGGACCTCTCCAAAGTACTGAAGAGCAATGGTTTCTCTCTGGAGAATAAGGTGAGTCTGATACAGACCATAGTCTTTGCAATCACTTATTATGCATCAGAGAGTTGGACAATGACTAGGGAGGATAGAAGGAGAATTGATGCCTTTGAGCTGTGGTGCTAGAGAAGGGTATTGAGTGTACCATGGACTGCTAAGAAAAACGAACAGGTTCAACCTGGAGAGGGTTAAACCAAGCTGCTCCTTGGAGGCAAGAATCCTGAGGCTTCGTCTGATCTACTTCGGACATGTTATAAGGAGGGACTGGTCCTTGAAGAGGGACATCATGCTTGGGATGGTGGAGGGACAGTGCAGGAGAGGGAGGCCCTTTATGAGGTGGACTGATTCAGTGACTGGCATAATCAGGATGAGTGTGTCGGAGACAATGAGATTGGCACAGGACAGAACAGAGTATAGGGCTGTTGTACATAGGGTCGCTATGAGTGGCAAGCAACTCGACGGCACATAACAACAACAACTATGCAATATATCAGAAACCAATTTGCTTGGATTTTTGATAAGATAAGCATTGATCTTTTCTCATTGTTTCAGCATAAAGGTGGCATTCTCATAATGGATGCTTGTTGCAGTTCTAAAGTTCTCAGATAATTATGTATGCATATTTGCCCTTAGTATTCACAGGTGGCTGACATCAGTTTGACTCTTGGCACTTGGTAGAAAGCTAATAAAGCTTGTTGAATTTCAATTGTCAGGTCTCCTTAAGGCATAGATTTTTCCCTGAATGCACTTTTAATTAGGTATTTTAACATACACTTGGTCATAATTTTTCTTTCATAGGAATATTGTATTCTTAGGTCAATATAATTTTAATAATATGATATTGAGAATGATTCATTTCAAATAATGTTAGGAAACTGTAGCTCTAATTTTTAGTCTACTGCTAACTTATAAGACTTTATAACAGTTGACTCTCTCTTGATTTATAAAATGAGGTGGTAAAATACATAATCTCAAGTCTCATACCTCTGCCAACCTTATTTTAGTATTTGACAGAATATTTCCTCTGATTGACAAAGTCATTAAGTGTTACTAACCTGGGAGACCTTGGCAACGGAATTTTTTTGTTCTTCAGTTTGTCCATAATCCAAATAGAAGAAAAATATTTTGTTCTAAACATTAAAAACAAACAAACAAAATATTTAAACATTAAACTGATAAAAATCCATATCACATAGACTGAGGTAAAAATGTAGAATACTTTCGAGAAATAAACCACAGTGGCAAGCTCTTTGTAATCATGCAAATAATCTTTGTATCAACATCAGTTTAAGAAATAATGTTGTTATCACTGCTCAATTCAGAAACTAGAGTCGGCTTCTTTTCTACCTAATCTTAGTGCTATTTTATGCTTGCTCCGTAGTGCTGTATAGTCCTGTCTTAGATGATGTAAGCCAGTGGGGAATGCTTTATTCAACATTTCCATTATATGCTGCAATGCTAATCTAAGACCACTTTGAAAATTGTTAACCCCAGTTGTCCTCAACAAATAAATCAAAGTATAGACAGAGAAGCAATAATACTTGAAACGTGCTTAATTTTTTACACAAGAAAGTCACTGCTATCATCTGCTTTTTTATCAGCACATCTTCTTCCAACACTTATATGTTCTAAATCACCCATTATAATGAATTTAAGTTGTTGTCTTGTGCTGTTGAGTTAGAATCAACCTATGATTCACCTTTCAGAGACTCTAAATTGCATGAGTGAAGATTTTCCCCTCTTTTTTTCCATGAAGCAGCTGTTGGTCTTGAATTGTGGACCTTTGGACTGGTTGTTGTTGTTGTTGTTATGTGCCGTTGAGTCGCCTGCGACTCATAGCGACCCTATGTACAACA
>NW_006399949.1:3122244-3123640 GCF_000299155.1 Elephantulus edwardii
CTTCTCCAGCACCACAGCTCAAAGGCATCAGTTCTCCTTCTATCCTCCTTGGTCATTGTCCAACTCTCTGATGCATAACAGGTGATTGCGAAGACTATGGCCTGTATCAGACGCACCTTAGTCTCCAGAGAGACTGATACGTAGTGCTAAATTCTATTAGATGGTGCCTGAGTCTTCAGTGATAAACAAAACTTATTATCCAGCACTTCTCCTTTGACCACTTGTCCAGAGGCGACTGTCCTCAAGTGATTTGTCCATATATAAAATTAAATATCTGTGTGTCTTAACATGTGATAGTCATTTCTTTTCCCCATTGTATGCAATTATTTTATATTATATTATATCATATCTATCACTGGTCCAATTGGAAGCCTCATAATAGATGGTTAAGAGATTGAGATTGTTCACAGCTTTAGTTTGCTTGGCTCCATAATCAACACTCTTGGCACCAGCATCCAGGAAATCAAAAGATGAATTGCACTGGGAAAATCTACTCTCAGGGATATCTCCAGCGTAAAGAAGAGCAAATGATGTCAGTCAGGAGACTAAGGTGTACCTGGATCCAGGCCATTATCTTCACAATTACTTGCTACATATCAGAAAGCTTGACAATGATTAGGGATGATAGAAGGAGAATCAGTGCCTTTGAGCTGTGGTGTTGGAGAAGAGTATTGATTATACCATGGACTGCTAGAAGAACAAACAGGTTTCTCCTAGAGAGGATGAAACCAGGCTGCTCCTTGGAAGCAAGGATTCTGAGGCTTCATCTGACATATTTTGGGCATGTTGCAAGAAGGGACCAGTCCTTGGAAAGGGACATCATGCTTGGGAAGGTGAGGAAGACCCTCAGTGAGATAGACTGACTCAGTGACTTGACTAGGGTAACAAGGGTAGGTGTGTCAGATATAATAACTTTGTCTCAGGATAGAGCTGGGTTCAAAGCTGTTGTACATAGAGTTATTATGAAGTGCAGGTGACTTGATGGCACCTAACAACAAAACAAGAACAACAGCATGTGATATCCTGCTGAGCAATTTAATAATTACATTTTATCAGAAGCTCATTCTCCTCCCCACCCCCATTGATAATACCTATTGTTATAAACTAGTATTTAGAGTAGTCTTTGTAACCATTTTTGTTGTAAAGGAAGTAATAACCTTAAAAGAGGCTTTTTGTACTTTTGGTTTGTACCCTAAACTTTATAACTTGTTTGTGAAGCTTATTCCATAATGCTTTTATAATTTTATAAAACTATCATAGTAGTACGTTTCTTATTGGGGTGGGGTACTTGACTGACTGTTTTTCTAGATGGTCCACTGAACGTCGCTTGAACCTACTTCCATGGTCATCAGGGATGAGTAAGTTGGTGGCTTGCTGACATCTGGAGTGCACTCAT